>NW_025727403.1:0-122618 GCF_021461385.2 Schistocerca piceifrons | reverse complement strand
AGGTTTACTGTATCCCTCTGACCTTCTTATTGACGATGAAATACAGAAATTGCATCGGAATTCAATTGAAAAGGCACAATGCCGACTTAAATGCAAGAAGACTGACTCTTCTTACTGTCTATGTTTTGTACCATTCCTGTGACACTAGTTACAGATTCCGATGCTTCACACCAGGTCTACTGTATCCCTTGGACCATCTTATTGACGATGAAACAACGACATTGCATCGGAATTAAATTGAAAAGGCACAATGCCGACTTAAGTACAAGAAGACTGACTCTTGTTACTGACTATGTTTTGAACCATTCCTGTGACACTAGTTACAGATTCCGATGCTTCACTTCAGGTTTACTGCATCCCTTGGACCTTCTTATTGACGATGAAGCACCGAAATTGCATCAGGCTGAAATACAAAACGCACAATGCCGACTTAGGTACAAGAAGACTGCTTCTTGTTACTGACTATGCTTTGAACAATTCCTGTGACACTAGTTTTAGATTCCGATGCTTGACTTCAGGTTTACTGTATCCCTCTGACCTTCTTATTGATGATGAAACACATGAATTGCATCGGAATTAAATACAAAAGGCACAATGCCGACTCAAGTACAAGAAGACTGACTCTTCTAACTGACTATGTTTGAACCATTCCTGTGACACTAGTTATAGATTCCGATGCTTCACTTCAGGTTTACTGTATCCCTCTGACCTTCTTATTGACGATGAAACACAGAAATTGCATCGAAATTAAATAGAAAAGGCATAATGCCGACTTAAGTACAAGAAGACTGACTCTTCTTACTGTCTATGTTTTGAACCATTCCTGTGACACTAGTTATAGATTCCGATGCTTGACTTCAGGTTTACTGTATCCCTAGGACCTTCGTATTGACGATGAAACACAGATATTGCATCGGAATTTAATACAAAAGGCACAATGCCGACTCAAGTACAAGAAGACTGACTCTTCTTCCTGTCTATGCTTTGAACCATTCCTGTGACAGTAGTTATAGATTCCGATGCTTCACTTCAGGTTTACTGTATCCCTCTGACCTTCTTATTGATGATGAAACACATGAATTGCATCGGAAATAAATACCAAAGGCACAATGCCGTCTCAAGTTCAAGAAGACTGACTCTTCGAACTGACTATGTTTGAACCATTCCTGTGACACTAGTTATAGATTCCGATGCTTCACTTCAGGTTTACTGTATCCCTCTGACCTTCTTATTGACGATGAAACACAGAAATTGCATCGGAATTAAATAGAAAAGGCATAATGCCGACTTAAGTACAAGAAGACTGACTCTTCTTACTGTCTATGTTTTGAACCATTCCTGTGACACTAGTTATAGATTCCGATGCTTGACTTCAGGTTTACTGTATCCCTAGGACCTTCTTATTGACGATGAAACACAGATATTGATTCGGAATTTAATACAAAAGGCACAATGCCGACTCAAGTACAAGAAGACTGACTCTTCTTCCTGTCTATGTTTTGAACCATTCCTGTGACACTAGTTTTAGATTCCGATGCTTCACTTCAGGTTTACTGTATCATTTGGACCTTCTTATTGACGATGACACACAGAAATTACATCGGAATTGAATACAAAAGGCACAATGCCGACTTAAGTACAAAACGACTGACTCTTGTTACTGACTATGTTTTTAACCAATCCTGTGACACTAGTTATAGACTCCAATGCTTCACTTCAGGTTTACTGTATCCCTCTGACCTTCTTATTGACGATGAAACACAGAAATTGCATCGGAATTAAATAGAATAGGCATAATGCCGACTTAAGTACAAGAAGACTGACTCTTCTTACTGCCTATGTTTTCTACCATTCCTGTGACACTAGTTACAGATTCCGATGCTCACACCAGGTTTACTGTATCCCTTGGACCTTCTTATTGACGATGAAGCACTGAAATTGCATCGGAAATAATTAAATAAGGCACAATGACGACTTAGGTACAATAAGACTGCCTCTTGTTACTGACTATGTTTTGAACCATTCCTGTGACACTAGTTTTAGATTCCGATGCTTCACTTCAGGTTTACCGTATCCCTCTGATCTTCTTATTTACGATGAAACACAGAAATTGCATCGGAATTAAATACAAAAGGCACAATGCTGACATAAGTACAAGAAGACTGACTCTTCCTACTCCCTATGTTTTGAACCATTCCTGTGACACTATAATAGATTCCGATGCTTCACACCAAGTTAACTGTATCCCTTGGACCATATTATTGACGATTTAACACCGACATTGCATCGGAATTAAATAGAAAAGGCACAATGCCGACTTAAGTACAAGAAGACTGACTCTTGTTACTGACTATGTTTTGAACCATTCCTGTGACACAAGTTATAGATTCCGATGCTTCACTTCAGGTTTACTGCATCCCTTGGACCTTCTTATTGACGATGAAACACAGAAATTGCATCGGAATAGAATACAAAAGGCACAATGCTGACTTAAGTACATGAAAACTGACTCTTCTTACTGACTATGATTTGAACCATTCCTGTGACACTAGTTATAGATTCCGATGCTTCACTTCAGGTTTACTGTATCCCTTGGACTTTCTTATAGACGATGAAACACAGAAATTGCATCGGAATTAAATACAAAAGGCAAATGGCGACTTAAGTACAAGAAGACTGACTCTTCCTTCTGTCTATGTTTCGAACCATCCCTGTGACACTAGTTTTAGATTCCGATGCTCACTTCAGGTTTACTGTATCCCTCTGACCTTCTTATTGACGATGAAAAACAGAAATTGCATCGGAATTAAATACAAAAGGCAAAATGCCGACTTAAGTACAAGAAGACTGACTCTTCCTACTGTCTATGTTTTGAACCATTCCTGTGACACTAGTTATAGATTCAGATGCTTAACTTCACGTTTACTGAATCCCTTGGACCTTCTTATTGACGATTAGGCACAGAAATTGCATCGGAATTAAATACAAAAGGCACAATGTCGACTTAAGTACAAGAAGACTGACTCTTCTTACTGACTATGTTTTGAACCATTCCTGTGACACTAGTTGTAGATTCCGATCCTTCACTTCAGGTTTACTATATCCCTTGGACCTTTTTATTGACGATGAAACACAGAAATTGCATCGGAATTAAATACAAAAGGCACAATGCCGACTTAAGAACAAGAAGACTATCTCTTCCTACTGCCTATGTTTTGAACCATTCCTGTGACACTAGTTATGGATTCCGATGCTTCACTTCAGGTTTACTGTATCCCATGGACTTTCGTATTGACGATGAAACACAGTAATTGCATCGGAATGAAATAGAAACGGCACAATGCCGACGTGAGTACAAAAAGACTTATTCTTCCTACTGTCTATGGTTTGAACCATTCATGTGACACTAGTTTTAGATTCTGATGCTTCACTTGAGGTTTACTGTATCTCTCTGACCTACTTATTGACGATGAAACACTGAAATTGAATCGGAGATAAATACAAAAGGCACAATGCCGACTTAAGTACAAGAAAACTGTCTCTTCCTACTGTCTATGTTTTGAACCATTCCTGTGACACTAGTTATAGATTCCGATGCTTCACTTCAGGTTTACTGTATCCATCTGACCTTCTTATTGGCGATGAAACACAGAAATTGCACCGGAATTAAATAGAAAAGGCACAATGCCGACATAAGTACAAGATGACTGACTCTTCTTACTGTCTATGTTTTGAACCATTCCATTGACACTAGTTATAGATTCCCATGCTACACTCCAGGTTTACTGTATCACTTGGACCTTCTTATTGACGAAGAAACACTGAAAATGCATCGGAAATAAATACAAAAGGCACAATGCCGACTTATGTACAAGAAGACTGACTCTACTTGCTGACTATGTTTTGAACCATGTCTGTGACACTAGTTATAGATTCTGATACTTCACTTCAGGTTTACTGAAACCCTTGGACCTTCTTATTGACGACGAAACACAGAAATTGCATCGGAATTAAATACAAAAGGCACAATGCCGACATAAGTACAAGAAGACTGACTCTTCTTACTGTCTATGCTTTGCACCATTCCTGTGACACTAGTTATAGATTCCCATGCTTCTCGTCAGGTTTACTGTTTCACGTGAACATTCTTATTGACGACGAAACACAGAAATTGCGTCGGAATTAAATAGAAATGGCACAATGCCCACTTAAGAACGAGAAGACTATCTCTTCCTACTGTCTATGTTTTGAACCATTCCTGTGACACTAGTTATAGATTCCGATGCTTCACTTCAGGTTTACTGTATCCCTTGGACCTTCTTATTGACGATGAGACACAGAAATTGCATTGGAATTAAATACAAAAGGCACAATGCCGACTTAAGGACAAGAAGACTGACTCTTCTTACTGACTACGTTTTGAACCACTCCTGCGAGACTAGTTATAGAATCCGATGCTTCACTTCAGGTTTACTGTATCATTTGGACCTTCTTATTGACGATGACACACAGAAATTACATCGGAATTAAATACAAGAGGCACAATGCCAACTTAAGTACAAAACGAATGACTCTTGTTACTGACTATGCTTTGAACCAATCCTGTGACACTAGTTATAGATTCCAATCCTTCACTTCAGGTTTACTGTATCCCTCTGTTCTTCTTATTGACGATGAAACACAGAAATTGCATCGGAATTAAATAGAAAAGGCATAATGCCGACTTATGTACAAGAAGACTGACTCCTCTTACTGTCTATGCTTTGAACCATTCCTGTGACACTAGTTATAGATTCCGATGCTTGAATTCAGGTTTACTGTATCCCTAGGACCTTCTTATTGACGATGAAACACAGATATTGCATCGGAATTTAATACAAAAGGCACAATGCCGACTCAAGTACAAGAAGACTGACTCTTCTTCCTGTCTATGTTTTGAACCATTCCTGTGACAGTAGTTATAGATTCCGATGCTTCACTTCAGGTTTACTGTATCCCTCTGACCTTCTTATTGATGATGAAACACAGAAATTGCATCGGAATTAAATACAAAAGGCACAATGCCGACTCAAGTACAAGAAGACTGACTCTTCTAACTGACTATGTTTGAACCATTCCTGTGACACTAGTTTTAGATTCCGATGCTTCACTTCAGGTTTACCGTATCCCTCTGACCTTCTTATTTACGATGAAACACAGAAATTGCATCGGAATTAAATACAAAAGGCACAATGCTGACATAAGTACAAGAAGACTGACTCTTCCTACTCTCTATGTTTTGAACCATTCCTGTGACACTATAATAGATTCCGATGCTTCACACCAAGTTAACTGTATCCCTTGGACCATCTTATTGACGATGAAACACCGACATTGCATCGGATTTAAATAGAAAAGACACAATGCCGACTTAAGTACAAGGAGACTGACTCTTGTTACTGATTATGTTTTGAACCATTCCTGTGACACTAGTTATAGATTCCGATGCTTCACCTCAGGTTTACTGTATCCCTTGGACCTTCTTATTGACGATGAAACACAGAAATTGCATCGGAATTAAATACAAAAGGCACAATGCCGACTTAAGTTCATGAAAACTGACTCTTCTTACTGACTATGTTTTGAACCATTCCTGTGACACTACTTATGGATTCCGATTCTTCCTTCAGGTCAACTGTATTCCTTGGACTTTCTTATAGTCGATAAACACAGAAATTGCAATCGGAATTAAATACAAAAGCAAAATGCCGACTTAAGTACAAGTAGACTGACTCTTCCTTCTGTCTATGTTTTGAACCATTCCTGTTACACTAGTTTTAGATTCCGATGCTTCACTTCAGGTTTACTGTATCCCTCTGACCCTCCTATTGACGATGAAACAAAGAAATTGCATCGGAATTAAATACAAAAGGCAAAATGCCGACATAAGTACAAGAAGACTGACTCCTCCTACTGTCTATGTTTTGAACCATTCCTGTGACACTAGTTATAGATTCCGATGCTTCACTTCAGGTTTACTGAATCCCTTGGACCTTCTTATTGACGATGAAACACATAAATTGCATCGGAATGAAATACAAAAGGAACAATGCCGACTTAAGAACATTAAGACTGACTCTTGTTACTGACTATGATTTGAACCATTCCTGTGAAACTAGTTATAGATTAGGATGCTTCACTTCAGGTTTACTGTATCCCTTGGACCTTCTTGTTGACGATGAAACACATAAATTGCATCGGAATGAAATACAAAAGGCACAATGCCGACTTAGGTACATGAAGACTGACTCTTCTTACTGACTATGATTTGAACCATTCCTGTGACACTAGTTATAGATTCCGATGCTTCACTTCAGGTTTCCTGTTTACCTTGGACTCTCCTATTGACGATGAAACACAGAAATTGCACCGGAATTAAATACAAAAGGCACAATGCCGACTTAAGTACAAGATGACTGACTCTTCTTACTGTCTACGTTTTGAACCATTACATTGACACTAGTTATAGATTCCGATGCTACACTCCAGGTTTACTGTATCCCTTGGACCTTCTTATTGACGACGAGATACTGAAATTGCATCGGAATTAAATACAAAAGGCACAATGCCGACTTAAGGACAAGAAGACTGACTCTTCTTACTGATTATGCTTTGAACCATTCCTGCGACACTAGTTATAGATTCCGATGATTCACTTCAGGTTTACTGTATCATTTGGACCTTCTTATTGACGATGACACACAGAAATTACATCGGAATTAAAAACAAAAGGCACAATGCCGACTTAAGTACAAAAAGACTGACTCTTGTTACTATGTTCTGAACCATTCCTGTGACACTAGTTATAGATTCCGATGCTTCACTTCAGGTTTAATGTATCCCTCTGACCTTCATATTGACGATGAAAAACAGAAATTGCATCGGAATTAAATAGAAAAGGCACAATGCCGACTCAAGTACAAGAAGACTGACTCTTCTTACTGACTATGTTGTGAACCATTCCTGTGACAGTAGTTATAAATTCCGATGCTTGACTTCAGGTTTACTGTATCTCTAGGACCTTCTAATTGACGATGAAACACAGAAATTCCATCTGAATTTAATACAAAAGGCACAAGTACCAGAAGACTGACTCTTCTTCTTGTCTATGTTTAGAACCATTCCTGTGACAGTAGTTATAGATTCCGATGCTTCACTTCAGGTTTACTGTATCCCTCTGACCTTCTTATTGATAATGAAACACAGAAATTGCGTCGGAACTAAATACAAAAAGCACAATGCCGACTTAAGTACAAGAAGACTGACTCTTCTAACTGACTATGTTATGAACCATTTCTGTGGCACTAGTTATAGATTCCGATGTTTCACTTCAGGGTTACTGAATCCCTCTGACATTCTTATTGACGATGAAACACATAAATTGCATCGGAATGAAATACAAAAGGAACAATGCCGACTTAAGAACATGAAGACTGACTCTTGTTACTGACTATGATTTGAACCATTCCTGTGAAACTAGTTATGGATTAGGATGCTTCACTTCAGGTTTACTGTATCCCTTGGACCTTCTTGTTGACTATGAAACACAGATATTGCATCGGAATTAAATACAAAAGGCACAATGCCGACTTTGGTACATGAAGACTGACTCTTCTTACTGTCTATGTTTTGAACCATTCCAGTGACACTAGTTATAGATTCCGATGCTTGACTTCAGGTTTACTGTATCCCTAGGACCTTCTTATTGACGATGAAACACAGATATTGCATCGGAATTTAATACAAAATGCACAATGCCGACTCAAGTACAAGAAGACTGACTCTTCTTCCTGTCTATGTTTTGAACCATTCCTGTGACAGTAGTTATAGATTCCGATGCTTCACTTCAGGTTTACTGTTTCCCTCTGACCTTCTTATTGATGATGAAACACAGAAATTGCATCGGAATTAAATACAAAAGGCACAATGCCGACTCAAGTACAAGAAGACTGACTCTTCTTACTGACTATGTTTGAACCATTCCTGTGACACTAGTTATAGATTCCGATGCTTCACTTCAGGTTTACTGTATCCCGCTCACCTTCTTATTGACGATGAAACACCGAAATTGCACCGGAATTAAATACAAAAGGCACAATACCGACTTAAGTACATGATGACCGACTCTTCTTAGTGACTATGTTTTGGACCATTCCTGTGACACTAGTTATAGATTCCGATGCTTCACTTCAGGTTTACTGTATACCTTGGACCATCTTAATGACGATGAAACACAGAAATTGATTCGGAATCAAATTCAAAAGGCACAATGACGACTTAAGTACAGGAAGACTGTATCTTCCTACTGTCTATGTTTTGAACCATTCCTGTGACACTAGTTATAGATTCCGATGCTTCACTCCATGTTTACTGGATCCCTTGGAACTTCTTATTGACGATGAAACACAGAATTTGCAGCGGAATTAAATTGTAAAGCCACATTGCCGACTTAAATGCAAGAAGATTGACTCTTCTTACTGCCTATGTTTTGTACCATTCCTGTGACACTAGTTACAGATTCAGATGCTCACACCAGGTTTACTGTTTCCCTTGGACCTTCTTATTGACGATGAAGCACCGAAATTGCATCGGAAATAAATAAATAAGGCACAATGCCGACTTAGGTACAATAAGACTGCCTCTTGTTACTGACTATGTTTTGAACCATTCCTGTGACACTAGTTTTAGATTCCGATGCTTCACCTCAGGTTTACTGTATCCCTTGGACCTTCTTATTGACGATGAAACACAGAAATTGCATCGGAATTAAATACAAAAGGCACAATGCCGACTTAAGTACATGAAAACTGACTCTTCTTGCTGACTATGTTTTGAACCATTCCTGTGACACTATTTATGGATTCCGATTCTTCCTTCAGGTCTACTGTATTCCTTGGACTTTCTTATAGACGATAAACACAGAAATTGCAATCGGAATTAAATACAAAAGCAAAATGCCGACTTAAGTACAAGTAGACTGACTCTTCCTTCTGTCTATGTTTTGAACCATACCTGTGACACTAGTTTTAGATTCCGATGCTTCACTTCAGGTTTACTGTATCCCTCTGACCCTCTTATTGACGATGAAACAAAGAAATTGCACCGGAATTAAATACAAAAGGCAAAATGCCGACATAAGTACAAGAAGACTGACTCCTCCTACTGTCTATGTTTTGAACCATTCCTGTGACACTAGTTATAGATTCCGATGCTTCACTTCAGGTTTACTGAATCCCTTGGACCTTCTTATTGACGATGAAACACATAAATTGCATCGGAATGAAATACAAAAGGAACAATGCCGACTTAAGAACATTAAGACTGACTCTTGTTACTGACTATGATTTGAACCATTCCTGTGAAACTAGTTATAGATTAGGATGCTTCACTTCAGGTTTACTGTATACCTTGGACCTCCTTGTTGACGATGAAACACATAAATTGCATCGGAATGAAATACAAAAGGCACAATGCCGACTTAGGTACATGAAGACTGACTCTTCTTACTGACTATGATTTGAACCATTCCTGTGACACTAGTTATAGATTCCGATGCTTCACTTCAGGTTTACTGTTTACCTTGGACTCTCCTATTGACGATGAAACACAGAAATTGCACCGGAATTAAATACAAAAGGCACAATGCCGACTTAAGTACAAGATGACTGACTCTTCTTACTGTCTATGTTTTGAACCATTACATTGACACTAGTTATAGATTCCGATGCTACACTCCAGGTTTACGGTATCCCTTGGACCTTCTTATTGACGACGAAATACTGAAATTGCATCGGAATTAAATACAAAAGGCACAATGCCGACTTAAGGACAAGAAGACTGACTCTTCTTACTGACTATGCTTTGAACCATTCCTGCGACACTAGTTATAGATACCGATGATTCACTTCAGGTTTACTGTATCATTTGGACCTTCTTATTGACGATGACACACAGAAATTACATCGGAATTAAAAACAAAAGGCACAATGCCGACTTAAGTACAAAAAGACTGACTCTTGTTACTGACTATGTTTTGAACCATTCCTGTGACACTAGTTATAGATTCCGATGCTTCACTTCAGGTTTACTGTATCCCTCTGACCTTCATATTGACGATGAAAAACAGAAATTGCATCGGAATTAAATACAAAAGGCACAATGCCGACTCAAGTACAAGAAGACTGACTCTTCTTACTGACTATGTTGTCAACCATTCCTGTGACAGTAGTTATAGATTCCGATGCTTGACTTCAGGTTTACTGTATCTCTAGGACCTTCTAATTGACGATGAAACACAGAAATTCCATCTGAATTTAATACAAAAGGCACAATGCCGACTTAAGTACCAGAAGACTGACTCTTCTTCGTGTCTATGTTTAGAACCATTCCTGTGACAGTAGTTATAGATTCCGATGTTTCACTTCAGGTTTACTGTATCCCTCTGACCTTCTTATTGATAATGAAACACAGAAATTGCAGCGGAATTAAATACAAAAAGCACAATGCCGACTTAAGTACAAGAAGACTGACTCTTCTAACTGACTATGTTATGAACCATTTCTGTGGCACTAGTTATAGATTCCGATGCTTCACTTCAGGGTTACTGAATCCCTCTGACATTCTTATTGACGATGAAACACATAAATTGCATCGGAATGAAATACAAAAGGAACAATGCCGACTTAAGAACATGAAGACTGACTCTTGTTACTGACTATGATTGGAACCATTCCGGTGAAACTAGTTATAGATTAGGATGCTTCACTTCAGGTTTACTGTATCCCTTGGACCTTCTTGTTGACGATGAAACACAGATATTGCATCGGAATTAAATACAGAAGGCACAATGCCGACTTTGGTACATGAAGACTGACTCTTCTTACTGTCTATGTTTTGAACCATTCCTGTGACACTAGTTATAGATTCCGATGCTACACTCCAGGTTTTCTGTATCCCTTGGACCTTCTTATTGACGATGAAACACAGAAATGGCATCGGAAGAAAATACAAAAGGCACAATGCCGACTTAAGTACAAGAAGACTGACTCATCTTACTGGCTATGTTTTGAACAATTCCTGAGACACTAGTATTAGATTCCGATGCTTCACTTCAGGTTTACTGTATCCCTCTGACCATCTTACTAACGATGAAACACAGAAATTGCATCGGAATTAAATAGAAAAGGACAATGCCGACTTAAGTACAAGAAGACTGACTCTTCTTCCTGTCTATGTTTTGAACCATTCGTGTGACACTAGTTATAGATTCCGATGCTACACTCCAGGTTTACTGTATCCCATGGACCTTCTTATTGACTACGAAACACAGAAATTGCATCGGAATTTAATACAAAAGTCACAATGCCGACTCAAGTACAAGAAGACTAACTCTTCTTACTGACTATGTTTTGAACCATTCCTGTGACACTAGTTATAGGTTCCGATGCTTCAATTCAGGTTTACTGTATCCCTGGACCTTATTATTGACGATGAAACACAGAAATTGCATCGGAATTAAATACAAAAGGCACAATGCCGACTTAGGTACATGAAGACTGACTCTTCTTACTGACTATGATTTGAACCATTCCTGTGACACTAGTTATAGTTTAGGATGCTTCACTTCGGGTTTACTGTATCCCTTGAAAATTCTTGTTGACGATGAAACACAGATATTGCATCGGAATTAAATACAAAAGGCACAATGCCGACTTGGGTACATGAAGACTGACTCTTCTTACTGTCTATGTTTTGATCCATTCCTGTGACACTAGTTATAGTTTCCGATGCTACACTCCAGGTTTACTGTATCCCTTGGACATTCTTATTGACGATGAAACACAGAAATGGCATCGGAAGAAAATACAAAAGGCACAATGCCGACTTAAGTACAAGAAGACTGACTCTTCTTACTGACTATGTTTTGAACCATTCCTGAGACACTAGTTTTAGATTCCGATGCTTCACTTGAGGTTTACTGTATCCCTCTGACCATCTTATTGACGATGAAACACAGAAATTGCATCGTAATTAAATAGAAAAGGACAATGCCGACTTAAGTACAAGAAGACTGACTCTTCTTACTGACTATGTTGTGAACCATTCCTGTGACACTAGTTATATATTCCAATGCTTCACTCCCGGTTTAGTGTACCCCTTGGTCCTTCTTATTGACGATGAAACACAGAAAATGCATCGAAATTAAATACAAAAGGCACAATGCCGACTTAAGTACAAGAAGACAGTATCTTATTACTGTCTATGTTTTGAACCATTCCTGTGACACCAGTTATAGATTCCGATGCTTCACTTCAGGTTTACTGTTTACCTTGGACTCTCCTATTGACGATGAAACACAGAAATTGCACCGGAATTAAATACAAAAGGCACAATGCCGACTTAAGTACAAGATGACTGACTCTTCTTACTGTCTATGTTTTGAACCATTACATTGACACTAGTTATAGATTCCGATGCTACACTCCAGGTTTACTGTATCCCTAGGACCTTCTTATTGACGAAGAAATACTGAAATTGCATCGGAATTAAATACAAAAGGCACAATGCCGACTTAAGGACAAGAAGACTGACTCTTCTTACTGACTAAGCTTTGAACCATTCCTGCGACACTAGTTATAGATTCCGATGATTCACTTCAGGTTTACTGTATCATTTGGACCTTCTTATTGACGATGACACACAGAAATTACATCGGAATTAAAAACAAAAGGCACAATGCCGACTTAAGTACAAAAAGACTGACTCTTTTTACTGACTATGTTTTGAACCATTCCTGTGACACTAGTTATAGATTCCGATGCTTCACTTCAGGTTTACTGTATCTCTCTGACCTTCATATTGACGATGAAAAACAGAATTTGCATCGGAATTAAATAGAAAAGGCACAATGCCGACTTACGTACAAGAAGTCTGACTCTTCTTACAGCCCACGTTTTGAACCATTCCTGTGACAGTAGTTATAGATTCCGATGCTTGACTTCAGGTTTACTGTATCTCTAGGACCTTCTAATTGACGATGAAACACAGAAATTCCATCTGAATTTAATACAAGAGGCACAATGCCGACTTAAGTACAAGAAGACTGACTCTTCTAACTGACTATGTTATGAACCATTTCTGTGGCACTAGTTATAGATTCCGATGCTTCACTTCAGGGTTACTGAATCCCTCTGACCTTCTTATTCACGATGAAACACAGAAATTGCATCGGAATTAAATACAAAATGCACAATGCCGACTTAAGGACAAGAGGACTGACTCTTCTTACTGGCTATGTTTGACCATTCCTGTGACACTAGGTATAGATTCCGATGCTTCACTTCAGGTTTACTGTATCCCTCTGACCTTCTTATTGACGATGAGACACAGAAATTGCACCGGAATTAAATACAAAAGGCACAATGCCGACTTAGGTACATGAAGACTGAATCTTCTTACTGTCTATGTTTTGAACCATTCCTGTGACACTAGTTATAGATTCCGATGTTTTGAACCATTCCTGTGACACTAGTTATAGATTCCGATGCTTCACTTCAGGTTTACTGTATCCCTTGGACCATCTTAATGACGATGAAACACAGAAATTGATTCGGAATCAAATACAAAAGGCACAATGCCGACTTAAGTACAGGAAGACTGTATCTTCCTACTGTCTATGCTTTGAACCATTCCTGTGACACTAGTTATAGATTCCGATGCTTCACTCCATGTTTACTGGATCCCTTGGAACTTCTTATTGACGATGAAACACAGAAATTGCAGCGGAATTAAATTGCAAAACCACAACGCCGACTTAAATGCAAGAAGACTGACTCTTCTTACTGCCTATGTTTTGTACCATTCCTGTGACACTAGTTACAGATTCCGATGCTCACACCAGGTTTACTGTATCCCTTGGACCTTCTTATTGACGATGAAGCACCGAAATTGCATCGGAAATAAATAAATAAGGCACAATGCCGGCTTAGGTACAATAAGACTGCCTCTTGTTACTGACTATGTTTTGAACCATTCCTGTGACACTAGTTTTAGATTCCGATGCTTCACTTCAGGTTTACCGTATCCCTCTGACCTTCTTATTTACGATGAAACACAGAAATTGCATCGGAATTAAATACAAAAGGCACAATGCTGACGTAAGTACAAGAAGACTGACTCTTCCTACTCTCTATGTTTTGAACCATTCCTGTGACACTATAATAGATTCCGATGCTTCACACCAAGTTAACTGTATCCCTTGGACCATCTTATTGACGATGAAACATCGACATTGCATCGGAATTAAATAGAAAAGGCACAATGCCGACTTAAGTACAAGAAAAATGACTCTTGTTACTGACTATGTTTTGAACCATTCCTGTGACACTAGTTATAGATTCCGATGCTTCACATCAGGTTTACTGTATCCCTTGGACCTTCTTATTGACGATGAAACACAGAAATTGCATCGGAATTAAATACAAAAGGCCCAATGCCGACTTAAGTACATGAAAACTGACTCTTCTTATTGACTATGTTTTGAACCATTCCTGTGACACTACTTATTTGATTCCGATGCTTCACTTCAGGTCTACTGTATCCCTTGGACTTTCTTACAGACGATGAAACACAGAAATTGCATCGGAATTAAATACAAAAGGCAAAATGCCGACTTAAGTACAAGAAGACTGACTCTTCCTTCTGTCTATGTTTTGAACCATTCCTGTGACACTAGTTTTAGATTCCGATGCTTCACTTCAGGTTTACTGTATCCCTCTGACCTTCTTATTGACGATGAAACAAAGAAATTGTATCGGAATTAAATACAAAAGGCAAAATGCCGACTTAAGAAGAAGAAGACTGACTCCTCCTACTGTCTATGTTTTGAACCATTCCTGTGACATTAGTTATAAATTCCGATGCTTCACTTCAGGTTTACTGAATCCCTTGGACCTTCTTGTTGACGATGAAACACATAAATTGCATCGGAATGAAATACAAAAGGAACAATGCAGACTTAAGTACATGAAGACTGACTCTTGTTAATGACTATGATTTGAACCATTCCTGTGACACTAGTTATAGATTAGGATGCTTCACTTCAGGTTTACTGTATCCCTTGGACCTTCTTGTTGGCGATGAAACACAGATATTGCATCGGAATTAAATACAAAAGGCACAATGCCGACTTCGGTACATGAAGACTGACTCTTCTTACTGTCTATGTTTTGAACCATTCCTGTGACACTAGTTATAGATTCCGATGCTACACTCCAGGTTTTCTGTATCCCTTGGACCTTCTTATTGACGATGAAACACAGAAATAACATCGGAAGAAAATACAAAAGGCACAATGCCGACTTAAGTACAAGAAGACTGATTCTTCTTACTGACTATGTTTTGAACAATTACTGAGACACTAGTTTTAGATTCCGATGCTTCACTTCAGGTTTACATTATCCCTCTCACCATCTTATTTACGATGAAACACAGAAATTGCATCGGAATTAAATAGAAAAGGACAATGCCGTCTTAAGTACAAGAAGACTGACTCTTCTTCCTGTCTATGTTTTGAACCATTCCTGTGACACTAGTTATAGATTCCGATGCTAAACTCCAGGTTTACTGTATCCCATGGACCTTCTTATTGACGATGAAACACGGAAATTGCATCGGAATTTAATACAAAAGTCACAAAGCCGACTCAAGTACAAGTAGACTAACTCTTCTTACTGTCTATGTTTTCAACCATTCCTGTGACACTAGTTATAGATTCCGATGCTACACTCCAGGTTTACTGTATGCCTTGGACATTGTTAATGACGATGAAACACAGAAATGGCATCGGAAGAAAATACAAAAGGCACAATGCCGACTTAAGTACAAGAAGACTGATTCTTCTTACTGACAATGTTTCGAACCATTCCTGAGACACTCGTTTTAGATTCCGATGCTTCACTTCAGGTTTACTGTACCCTCTGACCAACTTATTGACGATGAAACACAGTAATTGCATCGTAATTAAATAGAAAAGGACAATGCCGACTTAAGTTCAAGAAGACTGATTCTTCTTACTGACTATGTTGTGAACCATTCCTCTGACACTAGTTATATATTCCGATGCCTCACTCCAGGTTAAGTGTACCCCTTGGACCTTCTTATTGACGATGACACACAGAAATTACATCGGAATTAAATACAAAAGGCACAATGCCGACTTAAGTACAAAAAGACTGACTCTTGTTACTGACTATGTCTTGAACCATTCCTGTGACACTAGTTATAGATTCCGATGCTTCACTTCAGGTTTACTGTATCCCTCTGACCTTCTTATTGACGATGAAAAACAGAAATTGCATCGGAATTAAATAGAAAAGGCACAATGCCGACTTAAGTACAAGAAGACTGACTCTTCTTCCAGTCTAAGTTTTGAACCATTCCTGTGACACTAGTTATAGATTCCGATGCTTGACTTCAGGTTTACTGTATCTCTAGGACCTTCTAATTGACGATGAAACACAGAAATTCCATCCGAATTTTTACAAAAGGCACAATGTCGACTTAAGTACAAGAAGACTGACTCCTCCTACTGTCTATGTTTTGAACCATTCCTGTGACACTAGTTATAGATTCCGATGCTACACTCCAGGTTTACCGTATCCCTCTGACCATCTTATTTACGATGAAACACAGAAATTGCATCGAAATTAAACAGAAAAGGACAATGCCGACTTAAGTACAAGAAGACTGACTCTTCTTCCTGTCTATGTTTTGAACCATTCCTGTGACACTAGTTATATATTCCGATGCTTCACTCCAGGTTTAGTGTACCCCTTGGACCTTCTTATTGACGATGAAACACAGAAATTGCATCGAAATTAAATACAAAAGGCACAATGCCGACTTAAGTACAAGAAGACAGTATCTTCTTACTGTCTATGTTTTGAACCATTCCAGTGACACTAGTTATAGATTCCGATGCTTCACTTCAGGTTTACTGTTTACCTTGGACTCTCCTGTTGACGATGAAACACAGAAATTGCACCGGAATTAAATACAAAAGGCACAATGCCGACTTAAGTACAAGATGACTGACTCTTCTTACTGTCTATGTTTTGAACCATTACATTGACACTAGTTATAGATTCCGATGCTACTCTCCAGGTTTACTGTATCCCTTGGACCTTCTTAATGACGAAGAAATACTGAAATTGCATCGGAATTAAATACAAAAGGCACAATGCCGACTTAAGGACAAGAAGACTGACTCTTCTTACTGACTATGCTTTGAAATACTCCTGCGACACTAGTTATAGATTCCGATGATTCACTTCAGGTTTACTGTATCATTTGGACCTTCTTATAGACGATGACACACAGAAATTACATCGGAATTAAATACAAAAGGCACAATGCCGACTTAAGTACAAAAGGACTGACTCTTGTTAGTGACTATGATTTTAACCATTCCTGTGACGGTAGTTATAGATTCCGATGCTTCATTTCAGGTTTACTGTATGTCTCTGACCTTCTTATTGATGATGAAACACAGAAATTGCATCGGAATTAAATACAAAAGGCACAATGCCGACTTAAGTACAAGAAGACTGACTTTTCTAACTGACTATGTTGTGAACCATTTTTGTGGCACTAGTTATAGATTCCGATGCTTCACTTCAGGGTTACTGAATCCCTCTGACCTTCTTATTCACGATGAAACACAGAAATTGCATCGGAATTAAATACAAAAGGCACAATGCCGACTTAAGGACAAGAGGACTGACTCTTCTTACTGGCTATGTTTGGACCATTCCTGTGACACTAGGTATAGATTCCGATGCTTCACTTCAGGTTTACTGTGTCCCTCTGACCCTCTTATTGACGATGAAACACAGAAATTGCACCGGAATTAAATACAAAAGGCACAATGCCGACTTAAGTAGATGAAGACCGATTCTTCTTAGTGACTATGTTTTGAACCATTCCTGTGACAGTAGTTATAGATTCCGATGCTTCACTTCAGGTTTACTGTATCACTTGGACCATCTAATTGACGATGAAACACAGAAATTGCATCGCAATTAAATACAAAAGGCACAATGCTGACTTAAGTAGAAGAAGACTGTATCTTCTTACTGTCTATGTTTTGAACCATTCCTGTGACGCTGGTTATAGATTCCGATGCTTCACTCCAGGTTTACTGGATCCCTTGCACCTTCTTATTGACGATGAAACACAGAAATTGCATCGGAATTAAATACAAAAGGCACAATGCCGACTTAAGGACAAGAAGACTGACTCTTCTTACTAACTATGTTTGAATCATTCCTGAGACACTAGTTATAGATTCCGATGCTTCACTTCAGGTTTACTGTATCCCTCTGACCATCTTATTTTGATGAAACACAGAAATTGCATCGGAATTGAATAGAAAAGGACAATGCCGACTTAAGTACAAGAAGGCTGACTCTTCTTACTGTCTATGATTTGAACCACTCCTGTGACACTAGTTGTAGATTCCGATGCTTCACTCCAGGTTTAGTGTACCCCTTGGACCTACTTATTGACGATGAAACACAGAAATTGCATCGAAATTAAATACAAAAGGCACAATGCCGACTTAAGTACAAGAAGACCGTATCTTCTTACTGTCTATGTTTTGAACTATTCCTGTGACACTAGTTATAGATTCCGATGCTTCACTTCAGGTTTACTGTTTACCTTGGACTCTCCTATTGACGATGAAACACAGAAATTGCACCGGAATTAAATACAAAAGGCACAATGCCGACTTAAGTACAAGATGACTGACTCTTCTTACTGTCTATTTTTTGAACCATTACATTGACACTAGTTATAGATTCCGATGCTACACTCCAGGTTTACTGTATCCCTTGGACCTTCTTATTGACGAAGAAATACTGAAATTGCATCGGAATTAAATACAAAAGGCACAATGCCGACTTAAGTACAAGAAGACTGACTCTTCTTCCTGTCTATGTATTGAACCATTCCTGTGATACTAGTTAAAGATTCCGATGCTTCACTTCAGGTTTACTGAATCCCTTGGACCTTTTTATTGACGATGAAACACATAAATTGCATCGGAATGAAACACAAAAGGAACAATGCCGACTTAAGTACATGAAGACTGACTCTTGTTACTGACTATGATTTGAACTATTCCTGTGACACTAGTTATAGATTAGGATGCTTCACTTCAGGTTTACTGTATCCCTTGGACCTTCTTGTTGACGATGAAACACAGATATTGCATCGGAATTAAATACAAAAGGCACAATGCCGACTTCGGTACATGAAGACTGACTCTTCTTACTGTCTATGTTTTGAACCATTCCTGTGACACTAGTTATAGATTCCGATGCTTCGCTTCAGGTTTACTGTATCCCTCTGACAATCTTATTTACGATGAAACACAGAAATTGCATCGGAATTAAATAGAAAAGGACAATGCCGACTTAAGTGCAAGAAGACTGACTCTTCTTCCTGTCTATGTTTTGAACCATTCCTGTGACACTAGTTATAGATTCCGATGCTACACTCCTGGTTTACTGTATCCCATGGACCTTCTTATTGACGATGAAACACAGAAATTGCATCGGAATTTAATACAAAAGTCACAATGCCGACTCAAGTACAAGAAGACTAACTCTTCTTACTGACTATGTTTTGAACCATTCCTGTGACACTAGTTATGGATTCCGACTCTTCACTTCTGGTTTACTGTATCCCTGGACCTTATTATTGACGATGAAACACAGAAATTGCATCGGAATTAAATACAAAAGGCACAATGCCGACATAGGTACATGAAGACTGACTCTTCTTACTGACTATGATTTGAACCATTCCTGTGACACTAGTTATAGATTAGGATGCTTCACTTCAGGTTTACTGTATCCCTTGGACCTTCTTGTTGACGATGACACACAGATATTGCATCCGAATTAAATACAAAAGGCAGAATGCCGACTTAGGTACATGAAGACTGACTCTTCTTACTGTCTATGTTTTGAACCATTCCTTTTACAATAGTTATAGATTCCGATGCTACACTCACGGTTTACTGTATCCCTTGGACATTCTTATTGACGATGAAACACAGAAATGGCATCGGAAGAAAATACAAAAGGCACAATGCCGACTTAAGTACAAGAAGACTGGCTCTTCTTACTGACTATGTTTTGAACCATTCCTGAGACACTAATTTTAGATTCCGATGCTTCACTTCAGGTTTACTGTAACCCTCTGACCATCGTATTGACGATGAAACACAGAAATTGCATCGTAATTAAATAGAAAAGGACAATGCCGACTTAAGTACAAGAAGACTGACTCTTCTTACTGACTATGTTGTGAACCATTCCTGTGACACTAGTTATATATTCCGATGCTTCACTCCAGGTTTAGTGTACCCCTTGGACCTTCTTATTGACGATGAAACACAGAAATTGCATCGAAATTAAATACAAAAGGCACAATGCCGACTTAAGTACAAGGAGACAGTATCTTCTTACTGTCTATGTTTTGAACCATTCCTGTGACACTAGTTATAGATTCCGATGCTTCACTTCAGGTTTACTGTTTACCTTGGACTCTCCTATTGACGATGAAACACAGAAATTGCACCGGAATTAAATACAAAAGGCACAATGCCGACTTAAGTACAAGATGACTGACTCTTCTTACTGTCTATGTTTTGAACCATTACATTGACACTAGTTATAGTTTCCGATGCTACACTCCAGGTTTACTGTATCCCTTGGACATTCTTAATGACGATGAAACACAGAAATGGCATCGGAAGAAAATACAAAAGGCACAATGCCGACTTAAGTACAAGAAGACTGACTCTTCTTACTGACAATGTTTCGAACCATTCCTGAGACACTCGTTTTAGATTCCGATGCTTCACTTCAGGTTTACTGTATCCCTCTGACCATCTTATTGACGATGAAACACCGTAATTGCATCGTAATTAAATAGAAAAGGACAATGCCGACTTAAGTTCAAGAAGACTGATTCTTCTTACTGACTATGTTGTGAACCATTCCTCTGACACTAGTTATATATTCCGATGCTTCACTCCAGGTTAAGTGTACCCCTTGGACCTTCTTATTGACGATGACACACAGAAATTACATCGGAATTAAATACAAAAGGCACAATGGCGACTTAAGTACAAAAAGACTGACTCTTGTTACTGACTATGTCTTGAACCATTCGTGTGACACTAGTTATAGATTCCGATGCTTCACTTCAGGTTTACTGTATCCCTCTGACCTTCTTATTGACGATGAAAAACAGAAATTGCATCGGAATTAAATAGAAAAGGCACAATGCCGACTTAAGTACAAGAAGACTGACTCTTCTTCCAGTCTAAGTTTTGAACCATTCCTGTGACACTAGTTATAGATTCCGATGCTTGACTTCAGGTTTACTGTATTTCTAGGACCTTCTAATTGACGATGAAACACAGAAATTCCATCGGAATTTATTACAAAAGGCACAATGTCGACTTAAGTACAAGAAGACTGACTCCTCCTACTGTCTATGTTTTGAACCATTCCTGTGACACTAGTTATAGATTCCGTTGCTACACTCCAGGTTTACCGTATCCCTCTGACCATCTTATTTACGATGAAACACAGAAATTGCATCGGAATTAAACAGAAAAGGACAATGCCGACTTAAGTACAAGAAGACTGACTCTTCTTCCAGTCTATGTTTTGAACCATTCCTGTGACACTAGTTATAGATTCCGATGCTACACTCCAGGTTTACTGTATCCCATGGACCTTCTTATTGACGATGAAACACAGAAATTGCATCGGAATTTAATACAAAAGTCACAATGCCGACTCAAGTACAAGAAGACTAACTCTTCTTACTGACTATGTTTTGAACCATTCCTGTGACACTAGTTATAAATTCGGATGCTTCACTTCAGGTTTACTGTATCCCTGGACCTTATTATTGACGATGAAACACAGAAATTGCATCGGAATCAAATACAAAAGGCACAATGCCGACTTAGGTACATGAAGACTGACTCTTCTTACTGACTATGATTTGAACCATTCCTGTGACACTAGTTATAGATTAGGATGCTTCACTTCATGTTAACTGTAACCCTCTGACCATCTTATTGACGATGAAACACAGAAATTGCATCGTAATTAAATAGAAAAGGACAATGATGACTTAAGTACAAGAAGACTGACTCTTCTTACTGACTATGTTGTGAACCATTCCTGTGACACTAGTTATATATTCCGATGCTTCACTCCAGGTTTAGTGTACCGCTTGGACCTTCTTATTGACGATGAAACACAGAAATTGCATCGAAATTAAATACAAAAGGCACAATGCCGACTTAAGTACAAGAAGACAGTATCTTCTTACTGTCTATGTTTTGAACCATTCCTGTGACACTAGTTATAGATTCCGATGCTTCACTTCAGGTTTACTGTTTACCTTGGACTCTCCTGTTGACGATGAAACACAGAAATTGCACCGGAATTAAATACAAAGGGCACAATGCCGACTTAAGTACAAGATGACTGACTCTTCTTACTGTCTATGTTTTGAACCATTACATTGACACTAGTTATAGATTCCGATGCTACTCTCCAGGTTTACTGTATCCGTTGGACCTTCTTAATGACGAAGAAATACTGAAATTGCATCGGAATTAAATACAAAAGGCACAATGCCGACTTAAGGACAAGAAGACTGACTCTTCTTACTGACTATGCTTTGAACCACTCCTGCGACACTAGTTATGGATTCCGATGATTCACTTCAGGTTTACTGTATCATTTGGACCTTCTTATAGACGATGACACACAGAAATTACATCGGAATTAAATACAAAAGGCACAATGCCGACTTAAGTACAAAAGGACTGACTCTTGTTAGTGACTATGATTTTAACCATTCCTGTGACGGTAGTTATAGATTCCGATGCTACTCTCCAGGTTTACTGTATCCCTTGGACCTTCTTAATGACGAAGAAATACTGAAATTGCATCGGAATTAAATACAAAAGGCACAATGCCGACTTAAGGACAAGAGGACTGACTCTTCTTACTGGCTATGTTTGGACCATTCCTGTGACACTAGGTATAGATTCCGATGCTTCACTTCAGGTTTACTGTGTCCCTCTGACCTTCTTATTGACGATGAAACACAGAAATTGCACCGGAATTAAATACAAATGGCACAATGCCGACTTAAGTAGATGAAGACCGATTCTTCTTAGTGACTTTGTTTTGAACCATTCCTGTGACAGTAGTTATAGATTCCGATGCTTCACTTCAGGTTTACTGTATCACTTGGACCATCTTATTGACGATAAAACACAGAAATTGCATCGCAATTAAATACAAAAGGCACAATGCCGACTTAAGTAGAAGAAGACTGTATCTTCTTACTGTCTATGTTTTGAACCATTCCTGTGACGCTGGTTATAGAATCCGATGCTTCACTCCAGGTTTACTGGATCCCTTGCACCTTCTTATTGACGATGAAACACAGAAATTGCATCGGAATTAAAGACAAAAGGCACAATGCCGACTTAAGGACAAGAAGACTGACTCTTCTTACTAACTATGTTTGAATCATTCCTGAGACACTAGTTATAGATTCCGATGCTTCACTTCAGGTTTATTGTATCCCTCTGACCATCTTATTGACGATGAAACACAGAAATTGCATCGGAATTGAATAGAAAAGGACAATGCCGACTTAAGTACAAGAAGGCTGACTCTTCTTACTGTCTATGATTTGAACCACTCCTGTGACACTAGTTATAGATTCCGATGCTTCACTCCAGGTTTAGTGTACCCCTCGGACCTTCTTATTGACGATGAAACACAGAAATTGCATCGAAATTAAATACAAAAGGCACAATGCCGACTTAAGTACAAGAAGACAGTATCTTCTTACTGTCTATGTTTTGAACTATTCCTGTGACACTAGTTATAGATTCCGATGCTTCACTTCAGGTTTACTGTTTACCTTGGACTCTCCTATTGACGATGAAACACAGAAATTTCACCGGAATTAAATACAAAAGGCACAATGCCGACTTAAGTACAAGATGACTGACTCTTCTTACTGTCTATTTTTTGAACCATTACATTGACACTAGTTATAGATTCCGATGCTACACTCCAGGTTTACTGTATCCCTTCGACCTTCTTATTGACGAAGAAATACTGAAATTGCATCGGAATTAAATACAAAAGGCACAATGCCGACTTAAGTACAAGAAGACTGACTCTTCTTCCTGTCTATGTATTGAACCATTCCAGTGATACTAGTTATAGATTCCGATGCTTCACTTCAGGTTTACTGAATCCCTTGGACCTTTTTATTGACGATGAAACACATAAATTGCATCGGAATGAAACACAAAAGGAACAATGCCGACTTAAGTACATGAAGACTGACTCTGGTTACTGACTATGATTTGAACTATTCCTGTGACACTAGTTATAGATTAGGATGCTTCACTTCAGGTTTACTGTATCCCTTGGACCTTCTTGTTGACGATGAAACACAGATATTGCATCGGAATTAAATACAAAAGGCACAATTCCGACTTCGGTACATGAAGACTGACTCTTCTTACAGTCTATGTTTTGAACAATTCCTGTGACACTAGTTATAGATTCCGATGCTTCGCTTCAGGTTTACTGTATCCCTCTGACAATCTTATTTACGATGAAACACAGAAATTGCATCGGAATTAAATAGAAAAGGACAATGCCGACTTAAGTGCAAGAAGACTGACTCTTCTTCCTGTCTATGTTTTGAACCATTCCTGTGACACTAGTTATAGATTCCGATGCTACACTCCTGGTTTACTGTATCCCTTGGACCTTCTTATTGACGATGAAACACAGAAATTGCATCGGAATTTAATACAAAAGTCACAATGCCGACTCAAGTACAAGAAGACTAACTCTTCTTACTGACTATGTTTTGAACCATTCCTGTGACACTAGTTATGGATTCCGACGCTTCACTTCAGGTTTACTGTATCCCTGGACCTTATTATTGACGATGAAACACAGAAATTGCGTCGGAATTAAATACAAAAGGCACAATGCCGACATAGGTACATGAAGACTGACTCTTCTTACTGTCTATGTTTTGAACCATTCCTTTTACACTAGTTATAGATTCCGATGCTACACTCACGGTTTACTGTATCCCTTGGACATTCTTATTGACGATGAAACACAGAAATGGCATCGGAAGAAAATACAAAAGGCACAATGCCGACTTAAGTACAAGAAGACTGGCTCTTCTTACTGACTATGTTTTGAACCATTCCTGAGACACTAATTTTAGATTCCGATGCTTCACTTCAGGTTTACTGTAACCCTCTGACCATCTTATTGACGATGAAACACAGAAATTGCATCGTAATTAAATAGAAAAGGACAATGCCGACCTAAGTACAAGAAGACTGACTCTTCTTACTGACTATGTTGTGAACCATTCCTGTGACACTAGTTATATATTCCGATGCTTCACTCCAGGTTTAGTGTACCCCTTGGACCTTCTTATTGACGATGAAACACAGAAATTGCATCGAAATTAAATACAAAAGGCACAATGCCGACTTAAGTACAAGGAGACAGTATCTTCTTACTGTCTATGTTTTGAACCATTCCTGTGACACTAGTTATAGATTCCGATGCTTCACTTCAGGTTTACTGTTTACCTTGGACTCTCCTATTGACGATGAAACACAGAAATTGCACCGGAATTAAATACAAAAGGCACAATGCCGACTTAAGTACAAGATGACTGACTCTTCTTACTGTCTATGTTTTGAACCATTACATTGACACTAGTTATAGATTCCGATGCTACTCTCCAGGTTTACTGTATCCCTTGGACCTTCTTATTGACGAAGAAATACTGAAATTGCACCGGAATTAAATACAAAAGGCACAATGCCGACTTAAGGACAAGAAGACTGACTCTTCTTACTGACTATGCTTCGAACCATTCCTGTGACACTAGTTATAGATTCCGATGATTCACTTCAAGGTTTACTGTATCATTTGGACCTTCTTATTGACGATGACACACAGAAATTACATCGGAATTAAATACAAAAGGCACAATGCCGACATAAGTACAAAAAGACTGACTCTTGTTGCTGACTATGTTTTGAAGCATTCCTGTGACACTAGTTATAGATTCCGATGCTTCACTTCAGTTTTACTGTATCCCTTTGACCTTCTTATTGACGATGAAAAACAGAAATTGCATCGGAATTAAATAGAAAAGGCACAATGCCGACTTAAGTACAAATAGACTGACTCTTCTTACAGTCTAAATTTTGAACCATTCCTGTGACACTAGTTATAGATTCCGATGCTTGACTTCAGGTTTATTGTATCTCTAGTACCTTCTAATTGACGATGAAACACAGAAATTCCATCGGAATTTAATACAAAAGGCACAATGCCGACTTAAGTACAAGAAGACTGACTCTTCTTCCTGTCTATGTTTAGAACCATTCCTGTGACAGTAGTTATAGATTCTGATGCTTCACTTCAGGTTTACTGTATCCCTCTGACCTTCTTATTGATGATGAAACACAGAAATTGCATCGGAATTAAATACAAAATGCACAATGCCGACTTAAGTACAAGAAGACTGACTCTTCTAACTGACTATGTTATGAACCATTTCTGTGGCACTAGTTATAGATTCCGATGCTTCACTTCAGGGTTACTGAATTCCTCTGACCTTCTTATTCACGATGAAACACAGAAATTGCATCGGAATTAAATACAAAAGGCACAATGCCGATTTAAGGACAAGAGGACTGACTCTTCTTACTGGCTATCTTTGAACCATTCCTGTGACACTAGGTATAGATTCCGATGCTTCGCTTCAGGTTTACTGTATCCCTCTGACCTTCTTATTGACGATGAGACCCAGAAATTGCACCGGAATTAAATACAAAAGGCACAATGCCGACTTAAGTAGATGAAGACCGACTCTTCTTAGTGACTATGTTTTGAACCATTCCTGTGACAGTAGTTATAGATTCCGATGCTTCACTTCAGGTTTACTGTATCACTTGGACCATCTTATTGACAATGAAACACAGAAATTGCATCGCAATTAAATACAAAAGGCACAATGCCGACTTAAGTAGAAGAAGACTGTATCTTCTTACTGTCTATGTTTTGAACCATTCCTGTGACACTAGTTATAGATTCCGATGCTTCACTCCAGGTTTACTGGATCCCTTGGACCTTCTTATTGACGATGAAACACAGAAATTGCAGCGGAATTAAATAAAAAAGGCACAATGCCGCCTTAAGGACAAGAAGACTGACTCTTCTTACTGACTATGTTTTGAACCATTCCTGTGACACTAGTTATAGATTCCGATGCTTCACTTCAGGTTTACTGTATTCCTTGGACCTTCTTATTGACGATGAAACACAGAAATTGCAGCGCAATTACATACAAAAGGCACAATGCCGACTTAGGTACATGAAGAATGACTCTTCTTACTGTCTATGTTTTGAACCATTCCTGTGACACTAGTTATAGATCCCGATGCTATACTCCAGGTTTACTGTATCCCTTGGACCTTCTTATTGACGATGAAACACGGAACTTGCATCGGAATTAAATACAAAAGGCACAATGCCGACTTAAGGACAAGAAGACTGACTCTTCTTACTGACTATGTTGTGAACCATTCCTGTGACACTAGTTACAGATTCCGATGCTTCACTCGAGGTTTAGTGTACCCCTTGGACCTTCTCATTGACGATTAAACACAGAAATTGCATCGGAATTAAACGGAAAAGGCACAATGCCGACTTAAGTACAAGAAGACCGACTCTTCTTACTGTCTATGATTTGAACCATTCCTGTGACACTAGTTATAGATTCCGATGCTTCACTTCAGGTTTACTGTATCCCTTGGACCTTCTTGTTGACGATGAAACACAGAAATTGCATCGGAATTTAATACAAAAGACAGAATGCCGACTTAAATACATGAAAACTGACTCTTCTTACTGACTATGATTTGAACCATTCCTGTGACACCAGTCATAGATTAGGATGCTTCACTTCAGGTTTACTGTATCCCTTGGACCTCCTTGTTGACGATGAAACACAGATATTGCATCGGAATTAAATACAAAAGGCACAATGCCGACTTAGGTACATGAAGACTGACTCTTCCTTCTGTCTATGTTTTGAACCATTCCTGTGACACTAGTTATAGATTCCGATGCTACACTCCAGGTTTACTGTATCCCTTGGACCTTCTTATTGACGATGAAACACAGAAATGGCATCGGAAGAAAATACAAAAGGCACAATGCCGACTTAAGTACAAGAAGACTGACTCTTCTTACTGACTATGTTGTGAACCATTCCTGTGATACTAGTTATATATTCCGATGCTTCACTCCAGGTTTAGTGTACCCCTTGGATCTTCTTATTGACGATGAAACACAGAAATTGCATCGAAATTAAATACAAAAGGCACAATGCCGACTTAAGTACCAGAAGACAGTATCTTCTTACTGTCTATGTTTTAACCATTCCTGTGACACTAGTTATAGATTCCGATGCTTCACTTCAGGTTTACTGTTTACCTTGGACTCTCCTATTGACGATGAAACACAGAAATTGCACCGGAAATAAATACAAAAGGCACAATGCCGACTTAAGTACAAGATGACTGACTCTTCTTACTGTCTATGGTTTGAACCATTACATTGACACTAGTTATAGATTCCGATGCTACACTCCAGGTTAACTGTATCCCTTGGACCTTCTTATTGACGAAGAAATACTGAAATTGCATCGGAATTAAATACAAAAGGCACAATGCCGACTTCAGTACAAAAAGACTGACTCTTGTTACTGACTATGCTTTGAACCATTCCTGTGACACTAGTTATAGATTCCGATGCTTCACTTCAGGTTTATTGTATCCCTCTGACCTTCTTATTGACGATGAAAATCAAAAATTGCATCGGAATTAAATAGAAAACGCACAATGCCGACTTAAGAACAAGAAGACTGACTCTTCTTACAGTCTAAGTTTTGAACCATTCCTGTGACACTAGTTATAGATTCCGATGCTTGACATCAGGTTTACTGTATCTCTAGGACCGTCTAATTGACGATGAAACACAGAAATTCCATCGGAATTTAATAGAAAAGGCACAATGCCGACTTATGTACAAGAAGACTGACTCTTCTTCCTGTCTATGTTTAGAACCATTCCTGTGACAGTAGTTATAGATTCCGATGCTTCACTTCAGGTTTACTGTATCCCTCTGACCTTCTTATTGATGATGAAACACAGAAATTGCATCGGAATTGAATTCAAAAGGCACAATGCCGACTTAAGTACAAGAAGACTGACTCTTCTAACTGACTATGTTATGAACCATTTCTGTGGCACTAGTTATAGATTCCGATGCTTCACTTCAGGGTTACTGAATCCCTCTGACCTTCTTATTCACGATGAAACACAGAAAGTGCATCGGAATTAAATACAAAAGGCACAATGCCGACTTAAGGACAAGAGGACTGACTCTTCTTACTGACTATGTTTGAACCATTCCTATGACACTAGGTATAGATTCCGATGCTTCACTTAAGGTTTACTGTATCCCTCTGACCTTCTTATTGACGATGAGACACAGAAATTGCACCGGAATTAAATACAAAAGGCACAATGCCGACTTAAGTACATGAAGACCGATTCTTCTTAGTGACTATGTTTTGAACCATTCCTGTGACAGTAGTTATAGATTCCGATGCTTCACTTCAGGTTTACTGTATCACTTGGACCATATTATTGACGATGAAACATAGAAATTGCATCGTAATTAAATACAAAATGCACAATGCCGACTTAAGGACAAGAAGACTGACTCTTCTTACTGACTATGTTTTGAACCATTCCTGAGACACTAGTTATAGATTCCGATGCTTCACTTCAGGTTTACTGTATCCCTCTGACCATCTTATTGACGATGAAACACAGAAATTGCATCGGAATTAAATAGAAAAGGACAATGCCGATTTAAGTACAAGAAGACTGACTCTTCTTACCGACTATGTTGTGAACCATTCCTGTGACACTAGTTACAGATTCCGATGCTTCACTCGAGGTTTAGTGTACCCCTTGGACCTTCTTATTGACGATGAAACATAGAAATTGCATCGGAATTAAACGGAAAAAGCACAATGCCGACTTAAGTACAAGAAGACCGACTCTTCTTACTGTCTATGAATTGAACCATTCCTGTGACACTAGTTATCGATTCCGATGCTTCACTTCAGGTTTACTGTATCCTTTGGACCTTCTTATTGACGATGAAACACAGAAATTGCATCGGAATTAAATACTAAAGGCACAATGCCGACTTAAGTACAAGAAGACTATATCTTCTTACTGTCTATGTTTTGAACCATTCCTGTGACACTAGTTATAGATTCCGATGCTTCACTCTAGGTTTACTGTTTCCCTTGGACCTTTGTATTGAGGATGAAACACAGAAATTGCATCGGAATTAATTACAAAAGGCACATTGCCGACTTAAGTACATGAAGACTGACTCTTCATACTGACTATGATTTGAACCATTCCTGTGACACTAGTTATAGATTCCGATGCTTCACTTCAGGTTTACTGTATCCCTTGGACCTTCTTATAGACGATGAAACACAGAAATTGCATCGGAATGAAATACAAAAGGCACAATGCCGACTTAGGTACAAGAAAACAGACCCTTCTTACTGTCTATGTTTTGAACCATTCCTGTGACACTAGTTATAGAATCTGATTCTACAAATCAGGTTTTCTGTATCCCTCTGACCATCTTATTGACGATGAAACACAGAAATTGCATCGGATTTAAATTGCAAAGGCACAATGCCGGCTTAAGTACAAGAAGACTGACTCTTCTTACTGACTATGCTGTGAACCATTCCTGTTACACTAGTTATAGATTCCGATGCTTCACTCCAGGTTTAGTGTACCCCTTGGACCTTCGTATTGACGATGAAACACAGAAATTGCATCGGAATTAAATATAAAAGGCACAATGCCGACTTAAGTACAAGAAGACTGACTCTTCTTACTGTCTATGTTTTGAACCATTCCTGTGACATTAGTTATAGATTCCGATGCTTCACTTCAGGTTTACTGTATCCCTTGGACCTTCGTATTGACGATGAAGCAGAGAAATTGCATCGGAATTTAATACAAAAGTCACAAAGCCGACTCTAGTACAGGAAGAATGACTCTTCTTACTGTCTATGTTTTGAACCACTCCTGGGACACTAGTTATGCATTGCGATGCTTCACCTCAGGTTTACTGTATCCCTCTGACCTTCTTAATGACGATGAAATACTGAAATTGCTTCGGAATTAAATTGAAAAGACACAATGCCGATTTAAATGCAAGAAGACTGACTCTTCTTACTGTCTATGTTTTGTACCATTCCTGTGACACTAGATACAGATTCCGAAACTTTACACCAGGTTTACTGCATCCCTTGGACCTTCTTATTGACGATGAAGCACAGAAATTGCATCGGAAATAAATAGAAAAGGCACAATGCCGACTTAGGTACAAGAAGACTGCTTCTTGTTACTGACTATGCTTTGAACCATTCCTGTGACACTAGTTTTAGATTCCGATGCTTCACCTCAGGTTTACCATATCCCTCTGACCTTCTTATTGACGATGAAACACAGAAATTGCATCGGAATTGAATACAAAAGGCACAATGCCGACTTATGTACATGAAAACTGACTCTTCTTACTGACTATGATTTGAACCATTCCTGTGACACTAGTTATAGATTCCGATGCTTATCTTCAGGTGTACTGTATTCCTTGGATCTTCTTATTGACGATGAAACACAGAAATTGCATCGGAATTAAATACAAAAGGCTCAATGCCGACTTAAGGACAAGAAGACTGACTCTTCTTACTGACTATGTTTTGAACCATTCCTGTGACACTTGTTACAGATTCCTATTCTTCACTTCATGTTTACTGTATCCCTCTGACCCTCTTATTGACGATGAAACACAGAAATTGCATCGGAATTAAATAGAAAAGGTACAATGCCGACTTAAGTACAAGAAGACCGACTCTTCTTACTGTCTATGATTTGAACCATTCCTGTGACACTAGTTATAGATTCCGATGCTTCACTTCAGGTTTACTGTATCCCTTGGACCTTCTTGTTGACGATGAAACACAGAAATTGCATCGGAATTTAATACAAAAGACAGAATGCCGACTTAAGTACATGAAAACTGACTCTTCTTACTGACTATGATTTGAACCATTCCTGTGACACCAGTCATAGATTAGGATGCTTCACTTCAGGTTTACTGTATCCCTTGGACCTCCTTGTTGACGATGAAACACAGATATTGCATCGGAATTAAATACAAAAGGCACAATGCCGACTTAGGTACATGAAGACTGACTCTTCCTACTGTCTATGTTTTGAACCATTCCTGTGACACTAGTTATAGATTCCGATGCTACACTCCAGGTTTACTGTATCCCTTGGACCTTCTTATTGACGATGAAACACAGAAATGGCATCGGAAGAAAATACAAAAGGCACAATGCCGACTTAAGTACAAGAAGACTGACTCTTCTTACTGACTATGTTGTGAACCATTCCTGAGATACTAGTTATATATTCCGATGCTTCACTCCAGGTTTAGTGTACCCCTTGGATCTTCTTATTGACGATGAAACACAGAAATTGCATCGAAATTAAATACAAAAGGCACAATGCCGACTTAAGTACCAGAAGACAGTATCTTCTTACTGTCTATGTTTTAACCATTCCTGTGACACTAGTTATAGATTCCGATGCTTCACTTCAGGTTTACTGTTTACCTTGGACTCTCCTATTGACGATGAAACACAGAAATTGCACCGGAATTAAATACAAAAGGCACAATGCCGACTTAAGTACAAGATGACTGACTCTTCTTACTGTCTATGGTTTGAACCATTACATTGACACTAGTTATAGATTCCGATGCTACACTCCAGGTTTACTGTATCCCTTGGACCTTCTTATTGACGAAGAAATACTGAAATTGCATCGGAATTAAATACAAAAGGCACAATGCCGACTTAAGGACAAGAAGACTGACTCTTCTTACTGACTATGCTATGAACCATTCCTGCGGCACTAGTTATAGATTCCGATGGTTCACTTCATGTTTACTGTATCATTTGGACCTTCTTATTGACGATGACACACAGAAATTACATCGGAATTAAATACAAAAGGCACAATGCCGACTTCAGTACAAAAAGACTGACTCTTGTTACTGACTATGCTTTGAACCATTCCTGTGACACTAGTTATAGATTCCGATGCTTCACTTCAGGTTTATTGTATCCCTCTGACCTTCTTATTGACGATGAAAATCAAAAATTGCATCGGAATTAAATAGAAAACGCACAATGCCGACTTAAGAACAAGAAGACTGACTCTTCTTACAGTCTAAGTTTTGAACCATTCCTGTGACACTAGTTATAGATTCCGATGCTTGACATCAGGTTTACTGTATCTCTAGGACCGTCTAATTGACGATGAAACACAGAAATTCCATCGGAATTTAATAGAAAAGGCACAATGCCGACTTATGTACAAGAAGACTGACTCTTCTTCCTGTCTATGTTTAGAACCATTCCTGTGACAGTAGTTATAGATTCCGATGCTTCACTTCAGGTTTACTGTATCCCTCTGACCTTCTTATTGATGATGAAACACAGAAATTGCATCGGAATTGAATTCAAAAGGCACAATGCCGACTTAAGTACAAGAAGACTGACTCTTCTAACTGACTATGTTATGAACCATTTCTGTGGCACTAGTTATAGATTCCGATGCTTCACTTCAGGGTTACTGAATCCCTCTGACCTTCTTATTCACGATGAAACACAGAAATTGCATCGGAATTAAATACAAAAGGCACAATGCCGACTTAAGGACAAGAGGACTGACTCTTCTTACTGACTATGTTTGAACCATTCCTTTGACACTAGGTATAGATTCCGATGCTTCACTTAAGGTTTACTGTATCCCTCTGACCTTCTTATTGACGATGAGACACAGAAATTGCACCGGAATTAAATACAAAAGGCACAATGCCGACTTAAGTACATGAAGACCGATTCTTCTTAGTGACTATGTTTTGAACCATTCCTGTGACAGTAGTTATAGATTCCGATGCTTCACTTCAGGTTTACTGTATCACTTGGACCATATTATTGACGATGAAACATAGAAATTGCATCGTAATTAAATACAAATTGCACAATGCCGACTTAAGGACAAGAAGACTGACTCTTCTTACTGACTATGTTTTGAACCATTCCTGAGACACTAGTTATAGATTCCGATGCTTCACTTCAGGTTTACTGTATCCCTCTGACCATCTTATTGACGATGAAACACAGAAATTGCATCGGAATTAAATAGAAAAGGACAATGCCGATTTAAGTACAAGAAGACTGACTCTTCTTACCGACTATGTTGTGAACCATTCCTGTGACACTAGTTACAGATTCCGATGCTTCACTCGAGGTTTAGTGTACCCCTTGGACCTTCTTATTGACGATGAAACATAGAAATTGCATCGGAATTAAACGGAAAAAGCACAATGCCGACTTAAGTACAAGAAGACCGACTCTTCTTACTGTCTATGAATTGAACCATTCCTGTGACACTAGTTATCGATTCCGATGCTTCACTTCAGGTTTACTGTATCCTTTGGACCTTCTTATTGACGATGAAACACAGAAATTGCATCGGAATTAAATACTAAAGGCACAATGCCGACTTAAGTACAAGAAGGCTATATCTTCTTACTGTCTATAATTTGAACCATTCCTGTGACACTAGTTATAGATTCCGATGCTTCACTCTAGGTTTACTGTATCCCTTGGACCTTTGTATTGAGGATGAAACACAGAAATTGCATCGGAATTAATTACAAAAGGCACATTGCCGACTTAAGTACATGAAGACTGACTCTTCATACTGACTATGATTTGAACCATTCCTGTGACACTAGTTATAGATTCCGATGCTTCACTTCAGGTTTACTGTATCCCTTGGACCTTCTTATAGACGATGAAACACAGAAATTGCATCGGAATGAAATACAAAAGGCACAATGCCGACTTAGGTACAAGAAAACAGACCCTTCTTACTGTCTATGTTTTGAACCATTCCTGTGACACTAGTTATAGAATCTGATTCTACACATCAGGTTTTCTGTATCCCTCTGACCATCTTATTGACGATGAAACACAGAAATTGCATCGGATTTAAATTGCAAAGGCACAATGCCGGCTTAAGTACAAGAAGACTGACTCTCCTTACTGACTATGCTGTGAACCATTCCTGTTACACTAGTTATAGATTCCGATGCTTCACTCCAGGTTTAGTGTACCCCTTGGACCTTCGTATTGACGATGAAACACCGAAATTGCATCGGAATTAAATATAAAAGGCACAATGCCGACTTAAGTACAAGAAGACTGACTCTTCTTACTGACTATGTTTTGAACCATTCCTGTGACATTAGTTATAGATTCCGATGCTTCACTTCAGGTTTACTGTATCCCTTGGACCTTCTTATTGACGATGAAGCAGAGAAATTGCATCGGAATTTAATACAAAAGTCACAAAGCCGACTCTAGTACAGGAAGAATGACTCTTCTTACTGTCTATGTTTTGAACCACTCCTGGGACACTAGTTATGCATTGCGATGCTTCACCTCAGGTTTACTGTATCCCTCTGACCTTCTTAATGACGATGAAATACTGAAATTGCTTCGGAATTAAATTGAAAAGACACAATGCCGATTTAAATGCAAGAAGACTGACTCTTCTTACTGTCTATGTTTTGTACCATTCCTGTGACACTAGATACAGATTCCGAAACTTTACACCAGGTTTACTGCATCCCTTGGACCTTCTTATTGACGATGAAGCACAGAAATTGCATCGGAAATAAATAGAAAAGGCACAATGCCGACTTAGGTACAAGAAGACTGCTTCTTGTTACTGACTATGCTTTGAACCATTCCTGTGACACTAGTTTTAGATTCCGATGCTTCACCTCAGGTTTACCATATCCCTTTGACCTTCTTATTGACGATGAAACACAGAAATTGCATCGGAATTGAATACAAAAGGCACAATGCCGACTTATGTACATGAAAACTGACTCTTCTTACTGACTATGATTTGAACCATTCCTGTGACACTAGTTATAGATTCCGATGCTTATCTTCAGGTGTACTGTATTCCTTGGATCTTCTTATTGACGATGAAACACAGAAATTGCATCGGAATTAAATACAAAAGGCTCAATGCCGACTTAAGGACAAGAAGACTGACTCTTCTTACTGACTATGTTTTGAACCATTCCTGTGACACTTGTTACAGATTCCTATTCTTCACTTCATGTTTACTGTATCCCTCTGACCCTCTTATTGACGATGAAACACAGAAATTGCATCGGAATTAAATAGAAAAGGTACAATGCCGACTTAAGTACAAGAAGACTGACTCTTCCTACTGTCTATGCGTTGAACCATTCCTGTGACACTAGTTATAGATTCAGATGCTTCACTTCAGGTTTACTGAATCCCTTGGACCTTCTTATTGACGATGAAACACAGAAATAGCATCGGAATTAAATACAAAAGGCTCAATGCCGACTTAAGGACAAGAAGACTGACTCTTCTTACTGTCTATGTTTTGAACCATTCCTGTGACACTAGTTATAGGTTCAGATGCTTCACTCGAGGTTTACAGTATCCTCTGACCTTCTGTTTGACGGTGAAACACAGAAATTGCATCGGAATTAAATCCAAAAGGCAAAATGCCGATTTATGTACAAGAAGACTGACTCTTCCTACTGTCTATGCTTTTAACCTTTCCTGTGACACTAGTTATAGATTCCGATGCTTCACTTCAGGTTTACTGTATCCCTTGGACTCTCGTATTGACGATGAAACATAGAAATTGCATCGGAATTAAATAGAAAAGGCACAATGCCGACTTAAGTGCAAGAACACTGACTCTTCCTACTGTCTATGTTTTGAACCATACCTGTGACACTAGTTATAGATTCCAATGCTTCCCTTCAGGTTTACTGTATCCCTTGGACATTCTTACTGACGATGAAACACAGAAATTGCATCTGAATTAATAACAAAAAGCACAATGCCGACTTAAGTACAAGAAGACTGACTCTTCTTACTGGCTATGTTTTGAATCATTCCTGTGACACTAGTTATAGATTCCGATGCTTCACTTCAGGTTTGCTGAATCCCTTGGGCCTTCTTATTGACGATGAAACACAGAAAATGCATCGGAATTAAATACAAAAGGCACAATGCCGAATTAAGTACAAGAAGACTGTCTCTTCTTACTGTGTATGTTTTGAACCATTCCTGTGACGCAAGTTATAGATTCCGACGCTTCACTTCGGGTTTACTGTATCACTTGGACCTTCTTATTGACGATGAAACACAGAAATTGCATCGGACATTAAATAGAAAAGGCACAATGCCGACTTAAGTACAAGAAGACTGACTCTTCTTACTGCCTACGATTTGAACCATTCCTGTGACACTAGTTATAGATTCCGATGCTTCACTCCAGGTTTACTGTATCCCTTGGACCTTCGTATTGACGATGAAACAGAGAAATTGCATCGGAATTAAATAGAAAAAGCACAATGCCGACTTAAGTACAAGAAGACTGACTCTTCTCACTGACTATGTTTTGAACCATTCCTGTGACACTAGTTATAGATTAAGATGCTTCACTTCAGGTTTACTGTATCCCTGTGACCTTCTTATTGACGAAGAAACACAGAAACGCATCGGAACTAAATAGAAAAGGCACAATGCCGACTTAAGTACAAGAAGACTTACTCTTCCTACTGTCTATGTTTTGAAAAATTCCTGTGACACTAGTTATAGATTCCGATGCTTCACTTCAGGTTTACTGTATCGCTTGGACTTACGTATTGACGATGAAACACAGAAATTGAATCGGAATTAAATAGAAAAGGCACAACGCCGACTTATGTACAAGAGGACTGTTTCTTCCTACTGTTTATGTTTTGAACAATTCCTGTGACACTAGTTTTAGATTTCGCTGCATCACTTCAGTTTTACTGTATCCCTCTGACCTACTTATTGACGATGAAACACAGAAATTGAATCGGAATTAAATGCAAAAGGCACAATGCCGACTTAAGTTCAAGAATACTATCTCTTCCTACTGTCTATGTTTTGAACCATTCCTGTGACACTAGTTACAAAATTCCGATGCTTCACTTCAGGTTTACTGTATCCCTTGGACTTTCGTATTGACGATGAAACACAGAAATTGCATCGGAATTAAATAGAAAAGCACAATGCCGACTTAAGTACAAGAAGACTGATTATTATTACTGTCTATGTTTTGAACAATTCCTGTGACACTTGTTTTAGATTCCGATGCTTCAGTTTTACTGTATCCCTCTGACCTACTTATTGACGATGATACACAGAAATTGAATCGGAATTAAATACAAAAGGCACAATGCCGACTTAGTACAAGAAGACTGACTCTTCTTACTGTCTATGTTTTGAACCATTCCTGTGACGCAAGTTATAAATTCCGATGCTTCACTTCAGGTTTACTGTATCACTTGGACCTTCTTATTGACGATGAAACACAGAAATTGCATCGGAATTAAGTAGAAAAGGCACAATGCCAACTTAAGTACAAGAAGACTGACTCTTCTTACTGTCTACGTTTTGAACCATTCCTGTGACACTAGTTATAGAATCCGATGCTTCACTCCAGGTATACTGAATCCCTTGGACCTTCTTCTAGACGATGAAACACACAAATTGCATCGGAATTAAATACAAAATGCAAAATGCCGACTTAAATACAACAAGACTGACTCTTCCATCTGTCTATGTTTTGAACCATTCCTGTGACACTATTTTTAGATTCCGATGCTTCACTTCTGACCTTCTTATTGTCGATGAATCACAGAAATTGCATCGGAATTAAATACAAAAGGCAAAATGCCGACTTAGCTACAAGAAGACTGACTCTTCCTACTGTCTATGTTTTGAACCATTCCTGTGACACTAGTTATAGATTCAGATGATTCACTTCTCGTTTACTGAATCCCTTGGACCTTCTTATTGATGATGAAACACATAAATTGCATCGGAATTAAATACAAAAGGAACAATGCCGACTTAAGTACAAGAAGACTGACTCTTCCCAATGTCTATGTTTTGAACCATTCCTGTGACACTAGTTTTAGATTCCGATGCATCACTTCAGGTTTACTGTATCCCTCTGACATACTTATTGACGATGAAACAAAGAAATTGAATCGGAATTAAATACAAAAGGCACAATGCCGACTTAAGTACAAGAAGACTATCTCTTCATACTGTCTATATTTTAAACCATTCCTGAGACACTAGTTATAAAATTCCGAAGCTTCACTTCAGGTTTACTGTATCCCTTGGACTTTCGTATTGACGATGAAAAACAGAAATTGCATCGGAATTAAATAGAAAAAGCACAATGCCGACTTAAGTACAAGAAGACTGATTCTTCCTACTGTCTATGTTTTGAACAATTCCTGTGACACTAGTTTTAGATTCCGATCCTTCACTTGAGTTATACTGTATCCCTCTTACCTACGTATTGACGATGAAACACAGAAATTGAATCGGAATTAAATACAAAAGGCACAATGCCGACTTAAGTACAAGAAGACTGAGTCTTCCTACTGTCTATGATTTGAACCATTCCTGTGACACTAGTAATAGATTCCGATGCTTCACTTCAGGTTTACTGTATCCCTTGGACATTCTTATTGACGATGAAACACAGAAATTGCATTGGAATTAATAACAAAAGGCACAATGCCGACTTAAGTACAAGAAGACTGACTCTTCTTACTGGCTATGTTTGAACCATTTCTGTGACACTAGTTATAGACTCCGATGCTTCACTTCAGGTTTGCTGAATCCCTTGGACCTTCTTATCGACGATGAAACACAGAAATTGCATCGGAACTAAATAGAAAAGGCACAATGCCGACTTAAGTACAAGTAGACTTACTCTTCCTACTGTCTATGCCTTGAACCATTCCTGTGACACTAGTTTTAGATTCCGATGCTTCACTTCAGGTTTACTGTATCACTTGGACCTTCTTACTGACGATGATACACAGAAATTGCGTCGGAATTAAATAGAAAAGGCACAATGCCAACTTAAGTACAAGAAGACTGACTCATCTTACTGTCTACGTTTTGAACCATTCCTGTGACACTACTTATAGATTCCAATGCTTCACTCCAGGTATACTGTATCCCTTGGACCTTCGTATTGACGATGAAACACAGAAATTGCATCGGAATTCAATACAAAAGGCACAATGCCGACTTAAGTACAAGAAGACTGACTCTTCTCACTGACTAAGTTTTGAACCATTCCTGTGACACTAGTTTTAGATTCCGATGCTTCACTTCAGGTTTACTGTATCCCTGGGACCTTCTTATTGACGAAGAAACACAGAAATTGCATCGGAACTAAATAGAAAAGGCACAATGCCGACTTAAGTACAAGTAGACTTACTCTTCCTACTGTCTATGTCTTGAACCATTCCTGTGACACTAGTTTTAGATTCTCATGCTTCACTTCAGGATTACTGTATCCCTCTGACCTTCTTATTGACGATGAAACACAGAAATTGCATCGGAATTAAATACAAAAGGCACAATGCCGACTTAAGTACAAGAAGACTGACTCTTGTTACTGACTATGTTTTGAACCATTATTGTGACACTAGTTTTAGATTCCGATGCATCACTTCAGTTTTACTGTATCCCTCTGACATACTTATTGACGATGAAACAAAGAAATTGAGTCGGAATTAAATACAAAAGGCACAATGCCGACTTAAGTACAAGAAGACTATCTCTTCCTACTGTCTATGTTTTGAACCATTCCTGTGACACTAGTTATAAAATTCCGATGCTTCACTTCAGGTTTACTGTATCCCTTGGACTTTCGTATTGACGATGAAACACAGAAATTTCATCGGAATTAAATAGAAAAGGCACAATGCCGACTTAAGTACAAGAAGACTGATTCTTCCTACTGTCTATGTTTTGAACAATTCCTGTGGCACTAGTTTTAGATTCCGATCACTTCAGTTATACTGTATCCCTCTGACCTACTTATTGACGATGAAACACAGAAATTGAATCGTAATTAAATACAAAAGGCACAATGCCGACTTAAGTACAAGAAGACTGAGTCTTCCTACTGTCTATGATTTGAACCATTCCTGTGACACTAGTTATAGATTCCGATGCTTCACTTCAGGATTACTGTATCCCTTGGACATTCTTATTGACGATGAAACACAGAAATTGCATTGGAATTAATAACAAAAGGCACAATGCCGAGTTAAGTACAAGAAGACTGACTCTTCTTACTGGCTATGTTTTGAACCATTCCTGTGACACTAGTTATAGACTCCGATGCTTCACTTCAGGTTTGCTGAATCCCTTGGACCTTCTTATTGACGATGAAACACACAAATTGCATCGGAATTAAATACAAAAGGCACAATGCCGAATTAAGTACAAGAAGACTGACTCTTCTTACTGTGTATGTTGTGAACCATTCCGGCGACGCAAGTTATAGATTCCGATGCTTCACTTCAGGTTTACTGTATCACTTGGACCTTCTTATTGACGATGAAAGACAGAAATTGCATCGGAATTAAATAGAAAAGGCACAATGCCGACTTAAGTACAAGAAGACTGACTCTTCTCCCTGACTAAGATTTGAACCATTCCTGTGACACTAGTTATAGATTCCGATGCTTCACTTCAGGTTTACTGTATACCTGGGACCTTCTTATTGACGATGAAACACAGAAATTGCATCGGAATAAAATACAAAATGCACAATGCTGACATAAGTACAAGAAGACTGACTCTTCCTACTGTCTATGTTTTGAACTATTCCTGTGACACTAGTTATAGATTCCAATGCTTCACTTCAGGTTTACTGAATCCTTTGGACCTTCGTATTGACGATGAAACACAGAAATTGCATCGGAATTAAATACAAAAGGCACAATGCCGACTTAAGTACAAGAAGAGTGACTCTTCTTACTGTCTATGATTTGAACCATTCCTGTGACACTAGTAATAGATTCCGATGCTTCACACCAGGTTTACTGTATCCCGTGGACCTTCTTATTGACGATGAAACAAAGAAATTGCATCGGAATTAAATAGAAAAGACACAATGCCGACTTAAGTACAAGAAGACTGATTCTTATTACTGTCTATATTTTGAACAATTCCTGTGCCACTAGTTTTAGTTTCCGATGCTTCACTTGAGTTTTACTGTATCCCCCTGACCTACTTATTGACGATGTCACACAGAAATTGAATCGGAATTAAATACAAAAGGCACAATGCCGACGTAAGTACAAGACGACTGACTCTTCCTACTGTCTATGTTTTGAACCTTTCCTGTGACACTAGTTATAGATTCCGATGCTTCACTTCAGGTTTACTGTATCCCTTGGACATTCTTATTGACGATGAAACACAGAAATTACATTGGAATTAATAACAAAAGGCACAATGCCGGCTTAAGTACAAGAAGACTGACTCTTCTTACTGGCTATGTTTTGAACCATTCCTGCGACACTAGTTATAGACTCTGATGCTTCACTTCAGGATTGCTGAATCCCTTGGACCTTCTTATTGACGATGAAACACAGAAATTGCATCGGAATTAAATACAAAAGGCACAACGCCGCATTAAGTACATGAAGACTGACTCTTCTTACTGACTATGTTTTGAACCATTCCTGTGACGCAAGTTATAGATTCCGATGCTTCACTTCAGGTTTACTGTATCACTTGGACCTTTTTATTGACGAAGAAACACAGAAATTGCATCGGAATTAAATAGAAAACTCACAATGCCGACTTAAGTACAAGAAGACTGACTCTTCTTACTGTCTACGATTTGAACCATTCCTGTGACACTAGTTATAGATTCCGATTCTTCACTCCAGGTATACTGTATCCCTTGGACCTTCGAATTGACGATGAAACACAGAAATTGCATCGGAATTAAATAGAAAATGCACAATGCCGAATTAAGTACAAGAAGACTGACTCTTCTCACTGACTAAGTTTTGAACCATTCCTGTGACACTAGTTATAGATTCCGATGCTTCACTTCAGGTTTACTGTATCCCTGGGACCTTCATATTGACGAAGAAACACAGAAATTGCATCGGAACTAAATAGAAAAGGCACAATGCCGACTTAAGTACAGGTAGACTTACTTTTCCTACTGTCTATGTTTTGAACCATTCCTGTGACACTAGTTTTAGATTCCGATGCGTCACTTCAGGTTTACTGTATCCCTCTGACCTTCTTATTGACGATGAAACACAGAAATTGCATCGGAATTAAATAGAAAAGGCACAATGCCGACTTAAGTACAAGAAGACTGGCTCCTCTTACTGTCTATGTTTTGAACCATTCCTGTGACACTAATTATAGATTCCGATGCTTCACTTCAGGTGTACTGTATATCTCTTACCTACTTATTGACGATGAAACACAGAAATTGAATCGGAATTAAATACAAAAGGCACAATGCCGACTTAAGTACAAGAAGACTGAGACTTCCAACTGTCTATGATTTGAACCATTCCTGTGACACTAGTAATAGATTCCGATGCTTCACTTCAGGTTTGCTGAATCCCTTGGACCTTCTTATCGACGATGAAACACAGAAATTGCATCGGAATTAAATACAAAAGGCACAATGCCGAATTAAGTACAAGAAGACTGACTCTTCTTACTGTCTATGTTTTTGGAACCATTCCTGTGACGCAAGTTATAGATTCCGATGCTTCACTTCAGGTTTACTGTGTCACTTGGACCTTCTTATTGACGATGAAACACAGAAATTGCATCGGAATTAAATAGAAAAGGCACAATGCCAACTTAAGTACAAGAAGATTGACTCTTCTTACTGTCTACGTTTTGAACCATTGCTGTGACACTAGTTATAGATTCCGATGCTTCACTCCAGGTATACTGTATCCCTTGGACCTTCGTATTGACGATGATACACAGAAATTGCATCGGAATTAAATACAAAAGGCACAATGCCGACTTAAGTACAAGAAGACTGACTCTTCTCACTGACTAAGTTTTGAACCATTCCTGTGACACTAGTTTTAGATTCCGATGCTTCACTTCAGGTTTACTGTATCCCTGGGACCTTCTTATTGACGAAGAAACACAGAAATTGCATCGGAACTAAATAGAAAAGGCACAATGCCGACTTAAGTACAAGTAGACTTAATCTTCCTACTGTCTATGTCTTGAACCATTCCTGTGACACTAGTTTTAGATTCTGATGCTTCACTTCAGGATTACTGTATCCCTCTGACCTTCTTATTGACGATGAAACACAGAAATTCCATCGGAATTAAATACAAAAGGCACAATGCCGACTTAAGTACAAGAAGACTGACTCTTGTTACTGACTATGTTTTGAACCATTCCTGTGACACTAGTTATGGATTCCGATGCATCACTTCAGGTTTACTGTATCTCTTGGACATTCTTATTGACGATGAAACACAGAAATTGCATCGGAATTAAATACAAAAGGCACAATGCCTACTTAACGACAAGAAGACTGACTCTTCTTACTGACTACGTTTTGACCATTCCTGTGACACTAGTTATGGATTCCGATGCTTCACTTCATGTTTACTGTATCCCTCTGACCTTCTTATTGACGATGAAACATAGAAATTGCATCGGAATTAAATACAAAAGGCACAATGCCGACTTAAGTACAAGAAGACTGACTCTTCCCACTGTCTATGTTTTGAACCATTCCTGTGACACTAGTTTTAGATTCCGATGCATCACTTCAGTTTTACTGTATCCCTCTGACATACTTCTTGACGATGAAACAAAGAAATTGAATCAGAATTAAATACAAAAGGCACAATGCCGACTTAAGTACAAGAAGACTATCTCTTCCTACTGTCTATGTTTTGAACCATTCCTGTGACACTAGTTATAAAATTCCGATGCTTCACTTCAGGTTTACTGTATCCCTTGGACTTTCGTATTGACGATGAAACACAGAAATTGCATTGGAATTAATAACAAAAGGCACAATGCCGAATTAAGTTCAAGAAGACTGACTCTTCTTACTGTGTATGTTGTGAACCAGTCCGGCGACGCAAGTTATAGATTCCGATGCTTCACTTCAGGTTTACTGTATCACTTGGACCTTCTTATTGACGATGAAAGACAGAAATTGCATCGGAATTAATTAGAAAAGGCACATTGCCGACATAAGTACAAGAAGACTGACTCTTCTTACTGTCTACGTTTTGAACCATTCCTGTGACACTAGTTATAGATTCCGATGCTTCACTCCATGTTCACTGTATCCCTTGGACCTTCGTATTGACGATGAAACACAGAAATTGTATCGGAATTAAATAGAAAAGGCACAATGCCGACTTAAGTACAAGAAGACTGACTCTTCTCCCTGACTAAGTTTTGAACCATTCCTGTGACACTAGTTATAGATTCCGATGCTTCACTTCAGGTTTAGTGTATACCTGGGACCTTCTTATTGACGATGAAACACAGAAATTGCATCGGAATTAAATACAAAATGCACAATGCTGACATAAGTACAAGAAGACTGACTCTTCCTACTGTCTATGTTTTGAACTATTCCTGTGACACTAGTTATAGGTTCCGATGCTTCACTTCAGGTTTACTGAATCCCTTGGACCTTCTTATTGACGATGAAACACAGAAATTGCATCGGAATTAAATACAAATGGCACAATGCCGACTTAAGTACAAGAAGTCTGACTCTTCTTACTGTCAATGTTTTGAACCATTCATTTGACACGAGTTATAGATTGCGATGCTTCACTTCAAGTTTACTGTATCCTTGGACCTTGTAATTGACGATGAAATACAGAAATTGCATCGGAATTAAATACAAATGGCACAAGGCCGACTTAAGGACAAGAAGACTGACTCTTCTTACTGACTATGTTTTGAACCATTCCTGTGACACTAGTAATAGATTCCGATGCTTCACACCAGGTTTACTGTATCCCGTGGACCTTCTTATTGACGATGAAACAAAGAAATTGCATCGGAATTAAATAGAAAAGACACAATGCCGACTTAAGTACAAGAAGACTGATTCTTATTACTGTCTATATTTTGAACAATTCCTGTGCCACTAGTTTTAGTTTCCGATGCTTCACTACAGTTTTACTGTATCCCCCTGACCTACTTATTGACGATGTCACACAGAAATTGAATCGGAATTAAATACAAAAGGCACAATGCCGACGTAAGTACAAGACGACTGACTCTTCCTACTGTCTATGTTTTGAACCATTCCTGTGACACTAGTTATAGATTCCGATGCTTCACTTCAGGTTTACTGTATCCCTTGGACATTCTTATTGACGATGAAACACAGAAATTACATTGGAATTAATAACAAAAGGCACAATGCCGGCTTAAGTACAAGAAGACTGACTCTTCTTACTGGCTATGTTTTGAACCATTCCTGTGACACTAGTTATAGACTCTGGTGCTTCACTTCAGGTTTGCTGAATCCCTTGGACCTTCTTATTGACGATGAAACACAGAAATTGCATCTTAATTAAATACAAAACGCACAACGACGCATTAAGTACATGAAGACTGACTCTTCTTACTGACTATGTTTTGAACCATTCCTGTGACGCAAGTTATAGATTCCGATGCTTCACTTCAGGTTTACTGTATCACTTGGACCTTCTTATTGACGAAGAAACACAGAAATTGCATCGGAATTAAATAGAAAAGGCACAATGCCGACTTAAGTACAAGAAGACTGACTCTTCTTACTGTCTACGTTTCGAACCATTCCTGTGACACTAGTTATAGATTCCGATGCTTCACTCCAGGTATTCTGTATCCCTTGGACCTTCGTATTGGCGATGAAACACAGAAATTGCATCGGAATTAAATAGAAAAGGCACAATGCCGACTTAAGTACAAGAAGACTGACTCTTCTCAGTGACTAGGTTTTGAACCATTCCTGTGACACTAGTTATAGATTCCGATGCTTCACTTCAGGTTTACTGTATCCCTGGGACCTTCTTATTGACGAAGAAACACAGAAATTGCATCGGAACTAAATAGAAAAGGCACAATGCCGACTTAAGTACAAGTACACTTACTTTTCCTACTGTCTATGTTTTGAACCATTCCTGTGACACTAGTTTTAGATTCCGATGCTTCACTTCAGGTTTACTGTATCCCTCTGACCTTCTTATTGACGATGAAACACAGAAATTGCATCGGAATTAAATACAAAAGGCACAATGCTGACATAAGTACAAGAAGACTGACTCTTCCTACTGCCTATGCTTTGAACTATTCCTGTGACACTAGTTATAGATTAGGATGCTTCACTTCAGGTTTACTGAGTCCCTTGGACCTTCTTATTGACGATGAAACACAGAAATTGCATCGGAATTAAATACATAAGGCACAATGCCGACTTAAGTACAAGAGGACTGACTCTTCTTACTGTCTATGTTTTGAACCATTCCTGTGACACTAGTAATAGATTCTGAACACCGAAATTGCATCGGGATTAAATAGAAAAGGCACAATGCCGACTTAAGTACAAGAATACTGACTCTTGTTACTGACTATGTTTTGAACCATTCCTGTGACACTAGTTATAGATTCCGATGCTTCACTTCAGGTTTACTGTATCCCTTGGACCTTCTTATTGACGATGAAACACAGTAATTGCATCGGAATTAAATACAAAAGGCACAATGCCGACTTAAGGACAAGAAGACTGACCCTTCTTACTGACTATGTTTTGACCATTCCTGTGTCACTAGTTATAGATTCCGATGCTTCACTTCATGTTTACTGTATCCCTCTGACCTTCTTATTGACGATGAAAAACAGAAATTGCATCGGAATTAAATAGAAAAGGCACATTGCCGACTTAAGTGCAAGAAGACTGGCTCTTCTTACTGTCTATGCTTTGAACCATTCCTGTGACACTAATTATAGATTCCGATGCTTCACTTCAGGTGTACTGTATCCCTTGGACCTTCTTATAGACGATGAAACACACAAATTGCATCGGAATTAAATACAAAATGCAAAATGCCGACTTAAATACAACAAGACTGACTCTTCCATCTGTCTATGTTTTGAACCATTCCTGTGACACTATTTTTAGATTCCGATGCTTCACTTCTGACCTTCTTATTGTCGATGAATCACAGAAATTGCATCGGAATTAAATACAAAAGGCAAAATGCCGACTTAGCTACAAGAAGACTGACTCTTCCTACTGTCTATGTTTTGAACCATTCCTGTGTCACTAGTTATAGATTCAGATGATTCACTTCTGGTTTGCTGAATCCCTTGGACCTTCTTATTGACGATGAAACACATAAATTGCATCGGAATTAAATACAAAAGGAACAATGCCGACTTAAGTACAAGAAGACTGACTCTTCCCAATGTCTATGTTTTGAACCATTCCTGTGACACTAGTTTTAGATTCCGATGCATCACTTCAGTTTTACTGTATCCCTCTGAGATACTTATTGACGATGAAACAAAGAAATTGAATCGGAATTAAATACAAAAGGCACAATGCCGACTTAAGTACAAGAAGACTATCTCTTCATACTGTCTATATTTGAACCATTCCTGAGACACTAGTTATAAAATTCCGAAGCTTCACTTCAGGTTTACTGTATCCCTTAAACTTTCGTATTGACGATGAAAAACAGAAATTGCATCGGAATTAAATAGAAAAAGCACAATGCCGACTTAAGTACAAGAAGACTGATTCTTCCTACTGTCTATGTTTTGAACAATTCCTGTGACACTAGTTTTAGATTCCGATCCTTCACTTCAGTTATACTGTTCCCCTCTTACCTACTTATTGACGATGAAACACAGAAATTGAATCGGAATTAAATACAAAAGGCACAATGCCGACTTAAGTACAAGAAGACTGAGTCTTCCTACTGTCTATGATTTGAACCATTCCTGTGACACTAGTAATAGATTCCGATGCTTCACTTCAGGTTTACTGTATCCCTTGGACAATCTTATTGACGATGAAACACAGAAATTGCATTGGAATTAATAACAAAAGGCACAATGCCGACTGAAGTACAAGAAGACTGACTCTTCTTACTGGCTATGTTTGAACCATTCCTGTGACACTAGTTATAGACTCCGATGCTTCACTTCAGGTTTGCTGAATCCCTTGGACCTTCTTATTGACGATGAAACACAGAAATTGCATCGGAATTAAATACAAAAGGCACAATGCCAACTTAAGTACAAGAAGACTGACTCTTCTCACTGACTAAGTTTTGAACCATTCCTGTGACACTAGTTTTAGATTCCGATGCTTCACTTCAGGTTTACTGTATCCCTGGGACGTTCTTATTGACGATGAAACACAGAAATTGCATCGGAACTAAATAGAAATGCACAATGCCGACTTAAGTACAAGTAGACTTACTCTTCCTACTGTCTATGACTTGAACCATTCCTGTGACACTAGTTTTAGATTCCGATGCTTCACTTCAGGTTTACTGTATCACTTGGACCTTCTTATTGACGATGAAACACAGAAATTGCATCGGAATTAAATAGAAAAGGCACAAAGCCAACTTAAGTACAAGAAGACTGACTCTTCTTACTGTCTACGTTTTGAACCATTCCTGTGACACTAGTTATAGATTCCGATGCTTCACTCCAGGTATACTGTATCCTTTGGACCTTCGTATTGACGATGAAACACAGAAATTGCATCCGAATTAAATACAAAAGGCACAATGCCGACTTAAGTACAAGAAGACTGACTCTTGTTACTGACTATGTTTTGAACCATTCCTGTGACACTAGTTTTAGATTCCGATGCTTCACTTCAGGATTAATGTATCCCTTGGACAGTCTTATTGACGATGAAACACAGAAATTGCATTGGAATTAATAAAAAAATTCACAATGCCGAGTTAAGTACAAGAAGACTGACTCTTCTTACTGGCTATGTTTTGAACCATTCCTGTGACACTAGTTATAGACTCCGATGCTTCACTTCAGGTTTGCTGAATCCCTTGGACATTCTTATTGACGATGAAACACACAAATTGCATCGGAATTAAATACAAAAGGCACAATGCCGAATTAAGTACAAGAAGACTGACTCTTCTTACTGTGTATGTTGTGAACCATTCCGGCGACGCAAGTTATAGATTCCGATGCTTCACTTCAGGATTACTGTATCACTTGGACCTTCTTATTGACGATGAAAGACAGAAATTGCATCGGAATTAAATAGAAAAGGCACAATGCCGACTTAAGTACAAGAAGACTGACTCTTCTTACTGTCTACGTTTTGAACCATTCCTGTGAGACTAGTTATAGATTCCGATGCTTCACTCCACGTTCACTGTATCCCTTGGACCTTCGTATTGACGATGAAACACAGAAATTGTATCGGAATTAAATAGAAAAGGCACAATGCCGACTTAAGTACAAGAAGACTGACTCTTCTCCCTGACTAAGATTTGAACCATTCCTGTGACACTAGTTATAGATTCCGATGCTTCACTTCAGGTTTACTGTATACCTGGGACCTTCTTATTGACGATGAAACACAGAAATTGCATCGGAATAAAATACAAAATGCACAATGCTGACATAAGTACAAGAAGACTGACTCTTCCTACTGTCTCTGTTTTGAACTATTCCTGTGACACTAGTTATAGATTCCAATGCTTCACTTCAGGTTTACTGAATCCCTTGGACCTTCTTATTGACGATGAAACACAGAAATTGCATCGGAATTAAATACAAAAGGCACAATGCCGACTTAAGTACAAGAAGAGTGACTCTTCTTACTGTCTATGATTTGAACCATTCCTGTGACACGAGTAATAGATTCCGATGCTTCACACCAGGTTTACTGTATCCCGTGGACCTTCTTATTGACGATGAAACAAAGAAATTGCATCGGAATTAAATAGAAAAGACACAATGCCGACTTAAGTACAAGAAGACTGATTCTTATTACTGTTTATATTTTGAACAATTCCTGTGCCACTAGTTTTAGTTTCCGATGCTTCACTTCAGTTTTACTGTATCCCCCTGACCTACTTATTGACGATGTCACACAGAAATTGAATCGGAATTAAATACAAAAGGCACAATGCCGACGTAAGTACAAGACGACTGACTCTTCCTACTGTCTATGTTTTGAACCATTCCTGTGACACTAGTTATAGATTCCGATGCTTCACTTCAGGTTTACTGTATCCCTTGGACATTCTTATTGACGATGAAACACAGAAATTACATTGGAATTAATAACAAAAGGCACAATGCCGGCTTAAGTACAAGAAGACTGACTCTTCTTACTGGCTATGATTTGAACCATTCCTGTGACACTAGTTATAGACTCTGATGCTTCACTTCAGGATTGCTGAATCCCTTGGACCTTCTTATTGACGATGAAACACAGAAATTGCATCGGAATTAAATACAAAAGGCACAACGCCGCATTAAGTACATGAAGACTGACTCTTCTTACTGACTATGTTTTGAACCATTCCTGTGACGCAAGTTATAGATTCCGATGCTTCGCTTCAGGTTTACTGTATCACTTGGACCTTCTTATTGACGAAGAAACACAGAAATTGCATCGGAATTAAATAGAAAAGGCACAATGCCGACTTAAGTACAAGAAGACTGACTCTTCTTACTGTCTACGATTTGAACCATTCCTGTGACACTAGTTATAGATTCCGATGCTTCACTCCAGGTATACAGTATCCCTTGGACCTTCGTATTGTCGATGAAACACAGAAATTGCATCGGAATTAAATACAAAAGGCACAATGCCGACTTAAGTACAAGAAGACTGACTCTTCTCACTGACTAAGTTTTGAACCATTCCTGTGACACTAGTTTTAGATTCCGATGCTTCACTTCAGGTTTACTGTATCCCTGGGACGTTCTTATTGACGATGAAACACAGAAATTGCATCGGAACTAAATAGAAATGCACAATGCCGACTTAAGTACAAGTAGACTTACTCTTCCTACTGTCTATGCCTTGAACCATTCCTGTGACACTAGTTTTAGATTCCGATGCTTCACTTCAGGTTTACTGTATCACTTGGACCTTCTTATTGACGATGAAACACAGAAATTGCATCGGAATTAAATTGAAAAGGCACAAAGCCAACTTAAGTACAAGAAGACTGACTCTTCTTACTGTCTACGTTTTGAACCATTCCTGTGACACTAGTTATAGATTCCGATGCTTCACTCCAGGTATACTGTATCCCTTGGACCTTCGTATTGACGATGAAACACAGAAATTGCATCCGAGTTAAATACAAAAGGCACAATGCCGACTTAAGTACAAGAAGACTGACTCTTCTCACTGACTAAGTTTTGAACCATTCCTGTGACACTAGTTTTAGATTCCGATGCTTCACTTCAGGTTTACTGTATCCCTGGGACCTTCTTATTGACGAAGAAACACAGAAATTGCATCGGAACTAAATAGAAAAGGCACAATGCCGACTTAAGTACAAGTAGACTTACTCTTCCTACTGTCTATGTCTTGAACCATTCCTGTGACACTAGTTTTAGATTCCCATGCTTCACTTCAGGATTACTGTATCCCTCTGACCTTCTTATTGACGATGAAACACAGAAATTGCATCGGAATTAAATACAAAAGGCACAATGCCGACATAAGTACAAGAAGACTGACTCTTGTTACTGACTATGTTTTGAACCATTCCTGTGACACTAGTTTTAGATTCCCATGCATCACTTCAGTTTTACTGTATCCCTCTGACATACTTATTGACGATGAAACAAAGAAATTGAGTCGGAATTAAATTCAAAAGGCACAATGCCGACTTAAGTACAAGAAGACTATCTCTTCCTACTGTCTATGTTTTGAACCATTCCTGTGACACTAGTTATAAAATTCCGATGCTTCACTTCAGGTTTACTGTATCCCTTGGACTTTCGTATTGACGATGAAACACAGAAATTGCATCGGAATTAAATAGAAAAGGCACAATGCCGACTTAAGTACAAGAAGACTGATTCTTCCTACTGTCTATGTTTTGAACAATTCCTGTGACACTAGTTTTAGATTCCGATCACTTCAGTTATACTGTATCCCTCTGACCTACTTATTGACGATGAAACACAGAAATTGAATCGTAATTATATACAAAAGGCACAATGCCGACTTAAGTACAAGAAGACTGAGTCTTCCTACTGTCTATGATTTGAACCATTCCTGTGACACTAGTTATAGATTCCGATGCTTCACTTCAGGATTACTGTATCCCTTGGACAGTCTTATTGACGATGAAACACAGAAATTGCATTGGAATTATTAAAAAAATTCACAAAGCCGAGTTAAGTACAAGAAGACTGACTCTTCTTACTGGCTATGTTTTGAACCATTCCTGTGACACTAGTTATAGACTCCGATGCTTCACTTCAGGTTTGCTGAATCCCTTGGACCTTCTTATTGACGATGAAACACACAAATTGCATCGGAATTAAATACAAAAGGCACAATGCCGAATTAAGTACAAGAAGACTGACTCTTCTTACTGTGTATGTTGTGAACCATTCCGGCGACGCAAGTTATAGATTCCGATGCTTCACTTCAGGATTACTGTATCACTTGGACCTTCTTATTGACGATGAAAGACAGAAATTGCATCGGAATTAAATAGAAAAGGCACAATGCCGACTTAAGTACAAGAAGACTGACTCTTCTTACTGTCTACGTTTTGAACCATTCCTGTGAGACTAGTTATAGATTCCGATGCTTCACTCCACGTTCACTGTATCCCTTGGACCTTCGTATTGACGATGAAACACAGAAATTGTATAGGAATTAAATAGAAAAGGCACAATGCCGACTTAAGTACAAGAAGACTGACTCTTCTCCCTGACTAAGATTTGAACCATTCCTGTGACACTAGTTATAGATTCCGATGCTTCACTTCAGGTTTACTGTATACCTGGGACCTTCTTATTGACGATGAAACACAGAAATTGCATCGGAATAAAATACAAAATGCACAATGCTGACATAAGTACAAGAAGACTGACTCTTCCTACTGTCTCTGTTTTGAACTATTCCTGTGACACTAGTTATAGATTCCAATGCTTCACTTCAGGTTTACTGAATCCCTTGGACCTTCTTATTGACGATGAAACACAGAAATTGCATCGGAATTAAATACAAAAGGCACAATGCCGACTTAAGTACAAGAAGAGTGACTCTTCTTACTGTCTATGATTTGAACCATTCCTGTGACACGAGTAATAGATTCCGATGCTTCACACCAGGTTTACTGTATCCCGTGGACCTTCTTATTGACGATGAAACAAAGAAATTGCATGGGAATTAAATAGAAAAGACACAATGCCGACTTAAGTACAAGAAGACTGATTCTTATTACTGTTTATATTTGGAACAATTCCTGTGCCACTAGTTTTAGTTTCCGATGCTTCACTTCAGTTTTACTGTATCCCCCTGACCTACTTATTGACGATGTCACACAGAAATTCAATCGGAATTAAATACAAAAGGCACAATGCCGACGTAAGTACAAGACGACTGACTCTTCCTACTGTCTATGTTTTGAACCATTCCTGTGACACTAGTTATAGATTCCGATGCTTCACTTCAGGTTTACTGTATCCCTTGGACATTCTTATTGACGATGAAACACAGAAATTACATTGGAATTAATAACAAAAGGCACAATGCCGGCTTAAGTACAAGAAGACTGACTCTTCTTACTGGCTATGATTTGAACCATTCCTGTGACACTAGTTATAGACTCTGATGCTTCACTTCAGGATTGCTGAATCCCTTGGACCTTCTTATTGACGATGAAACACAGAAATTGCATCGGAATTAAATACAAAAGGCACAACGCCGCATTAAGTACATGAAGACTGACTCTTCTTACTGACTATGTTTTGAACCATTCGTGTGACGCAAGTTATAGATTCCGATGCTTCACTTCAGGTTTACTGTATCACTTGGACCTTCTTATTGACGAAGAAACACAGAAATTGCATCGGAATTAAATAGAAAAGGCACAATGCCGACTTAAGTACAAGAAGACTGACTCTTCTTACTGTCTACGATTTGAACCATTCCTGTGACACTAGTTATAGATTCCGATGCTTCACTCCAGGTATACAGTATCCCTTGGACCTTCGTATTGACGATGAAACACAGAAATTGCATGGGAATTAAATAGAAAAGGCACAATGCCGAATTAAGTACAAGAAGACTGACTCTTCTCACTGACTAAGTTTTGAACCATTCCTGTGACACTAGTTATAGATTCCGATGCTTCACTTCAGGTTTACTGTATCCCTGGGACCTTCTTATTGACGAAGAAACACAGACATTGCATCGGAACTAAATAGAAAAGGCACAATGCCGACTTAAGTACAAGTAGACTTACTTTTCCTACTGTCTATGTTTTGAACCATTCCTGTGACACTAGTTTTAGATTCCGATGCTTCACTTCAGGTTTACTGTATCCCTCTGACCTTCTTATTGACGATGAAACACAGAAATTGCATCGGAATTAAATAGAAAAGGCACAATGCCGACTTAAGTACAAGAAGACTGGCTCTTCTTACTGTCTATGTTTTGAACCATTCCTGTGACACTAATTATAGATTCCGATGCTTCACTTCAGGTGTACTGTATCCCTTGGACCTTCTTATAGACGATGAAACTCACAAATTGCATCGGAATTAAATACAAAATGCAAAATGCCGACTTAAATACAACAAGACTGACACTTCCATCTGTCTATGTTTTGAACCATTCCTGTGACACTATTTTTAGATTCCGATGCTTCACTTCTGACCTTCTTATTGTCGATGAATCACAGAAATTGCATCAGAATTAAATACAAAAGACAAAATGCCGACTTAGCTACAGGAAGACTGACTCTTCCTACTGTCTATGTTTTGAACCATTCCTGTGAGACTAGTTATAGATTCAGATGATTCACTTCTGGTTTACTGAATCCCTTGGACCTTCTTATTGACGATGAAACACATAAATTGCATCGGAATTAAATACAAAAGGAACAATGCCGACTTAAGTACAAGAAGACTGACTCTTCCCAATGTCTATGATTTGAACCATTCCTGTGACACTAGTTTTAGATTCCGATGCATCATTTCAGTTTTACTGTATCCCTCTGACATACTTATTGACTATGAATCAAAGAAATTGAATCGGAATTAAATACAAAAGGCACAATGCCGACTTAAGTACAAGAAGACTATCTCTTCATACTGTCTATATTTGAACCATTCCTGTGACACTAGTTATAAAATTCCGATGCTTCACTTCAGGCTTACTGTATCCCTTGAACTTTCGTATTGACGATGAAAAACAGAAATTGCATCGGAATTAAATAGAAAAAGCACAATGCCGACTTAAGTACAAGAAGACTGAATCTTCCTACTGTCTATGTTTTGAACAATTCCTGTGACACTAGTTTTAGATTCCGATCCTTCACTTCAGTTATACTGTATATCTCTTACCTACTTATTGACGATGAAACACAGAAATTGAATCGGAATTAAATACAAAAGGCGCAATGCCGGCTTAAGTACAAGAAGACTGAGTCTTCCTACTGTCTATGATTTGAACCATTCGTGTGACACTAGTAATAGATTCCGATGCTTCACTTCAGGTTTACTGTATCCCTTGGACATTCTTATTGACGATGAAACACAGAAATTGCATTGGAATTAATAACAAAAGGCACAATGCCGACTTAAGTACAAGAAGACAGACTCTTCTTACTGGCTATGTTTGAACCATTCCTGTGACACTAGTTATAGACTCCGATGCTTCACTTCAGGTTTGCTGAATCCCTTGGACCTTCTTATCGACGGTGAAACACAGAAATTGCATCGGAAGTAAATACAAAAGGCACAATGCCGAATTAAGTACAAGAAGACTGACTCTTCTTACTGTCTATGTTTTTGGAACCATTCCTGTGACGCAAGTTATAGATTCCGATGCTTCACTTCAGGTTTACTGTTTCACTTGGACCTTCTTATTGACGATGAAACACCGAAATTGCATCGGAATTAAATAGAAAATGCACAATGCCAACTTAAGTACAAGAAGACTGACTCTTCTTACTGTCTACGTTTTGAACCATTCCTGTGACACTAGTTATAGATTCCGATGCTTCACTCCAGGTACACTGTATCCCTTGGACCTTCGTATTGACGATGAAACACAGAAATTGCATCGGAATTAAATACAAAAGGCACAATGCCGACTTAAGTACAAGAAGACTGACTCTTCTCACTGACTAAGTTTTGAACCATTCCTGTGACACTAGTTTTAGATTCCGATGCTTCACTTCAGGTTTACTGTATCCCTGGGACCTTCTTATTGACGAAGAAACACAGAAATTGCATCGGAACTAAATAGAAAAGGCACAATGCCGACTTAAGTACAAGTAGACTTACTCTTCCTACTGTCTATGTCTTGAACCATTCCTGTGACACTAGTTTTAGATTCTGATGCTTCACTTCAGGATTACTGTATCCCGCTGACCTTCTTATTGACGATGAAACACAGAAATTCCATCGGAATTAAATACAAAAGGCACAATGCCGACTTAAGTACAAGAAGACTGACTCTTGTTACTGACTATGTTTTGAACCATTCCTGTGACACTAGATATGGATTCCGATGCATCACTTCAGGTTTACTGTATCTCTTGGACATTCTTATTGACGATGAAACACAGAAATTGCATCGGAATTAAATACAAAAGGCACAATGCCTACTTAACGACAAGAAGACTGACTCTTCTTACTGATTACGTTTTGACCATTCCTGTGACACTAGTTATGGATTCCGATGCTTCACTTCATGTTTACTGTATCCCTCTGACCTTCTTATTGACGATGAAACACAGAAATTGCATCGGAATTAAATACAAAAGGCACAATGCCGACTTAAGTACAAGAAGACTGACTCTTCCCACTGTCTATGTTTTGAACCATTCCTGTGACACTAGTTTTAGATTCCGATGCATCACTTCAGTTTTACTGTATCCCTCTGACATACTTTTTGACGATGAAACAAAGAAATTGAATCAGAATTAAATACAAAATGCACAATGCCGACTTAAGTACAAGAAGACTGATTCTTCCTACTGTCTATGTTTTGAACAATTCATGTGACACTAATTTTAGATTCCGATCACTTCAGTTATACTGTATCCCTCTGACCTACTGATTGACGATGAAACACAGAAATTGCATCGGAATTAAATACAAAAAGCACAATGCCGACTGAAGTACAAGAAGACTGAGTTTTCCTACTGTCTATGATTTGAACCATTCCTGTGACACTAGTTATAGATTCCGATGCTTCACTTCAGGATTACTGTATCCCTTGGACATTCTTATTGACGATGAAACACAGAAATTGCATTGGAATTAATAACAAAAGGCACAATGCCGAGTTAAGTACAAGAAGACTGACTCTTCTTACTGGCTATGCTTTGAACCATTCCTGTGACACTAGTTATAGACTCCGATGCTTCACTTCAGGTTTGCTGAATCCCTTGGACCTTCATATTGACGATGAAACACAGAAATTGCATCGGAATTAAATACAAGAGGCACAATGCCGAATTAAGTTCAAGAAGACTGACTCTTCTTTCTGTGTATGTTGTGAACCAGTCCGGCGACGCAAGTTATAGATTCCGATATTTCACTTCAGGTTTACTGTATCACTTGGACCTTCTTATTGACGATGAAAGACAGAAATTGCATCGGAATTAAATAGAAAAGGCACAATGCCGACTTAAGTACAAGAAGACTGACTCTTCTTACTGTCTACGTTTTGAACCATTCCTGTGACACTAGTTATAGATTCCGATGCTTCACTCCAGGTTCACTGTATCCCTTGGACCTTCGTATTGACGATGAAACACAGAAATTGTATCGGAATTCAATAGAAAAGGCACAATGCCGACTTAAGTACAAGAAGACTGACTCTTCTCCCTGACTAAGTTTTGAACCATTCCTGTGACACTAGTTATAGATTCCGATGCTTCACTTCAGGTTTACTGTATACCTGGGACCTTCTTATTGACGATGAAACACAGAAATTGCATCGGAATTAAATATAAAATGCACAATGCTGACATAAGTACAAGAAGACTGACTCTTCCTACTGTCTATGCTTTGAACTATTCCCGTGACGCTAGTTATAGATTCCGATGCTTCACTTCAGGTTTACTGAATCCCTTGGACCTTCTTATTGACGATGAAACACAGAAATTGCATCGGAATTAAATACAAAAGGCACAATGCCGACGTAAGTACAAGAAGAGTGACTCTTCTTACTGTCTATGTTTTGAACCATTCCTGTGACACTAGTAATAGATTCCGATGCTTCACACCAGGTTTACTGTATCCCGTGGACCTTCTTATTGACGATGAAACAAAGAAATTGCATCGGAATTAAATAGAAAAGACACAATGCCGACTTAAGTACAAGAAGACTGATTCTTATTACTGTCTATATTTTGAACAATTCCTGTGCCACTAGTTTTAGTTTCCGATGCTTCACTTCAGTTTTACTGTATCCCCCTGACCTACTTATTGACGATGTCACACAGAAATTGAATCGGAATTAAATACAAAAGGCACAATGCCGACGTAAGTACAAGACGACTGACTCTTCCTACTGTCTATGTTTGGAACCATTCCTGTGACACTAGTTATAGATTCCGATGCTTCACTTCAGGTTTACTGTATCCCTTGGACATTCTTATTGACGATGAAACACAGAAATTACATTGGAATTAATAACAAAGGGCACAATGCCGGCTTAAGTACAAGAAGACTGACTCTTCTTACTGGCTATGTTTTGAACCATTCCTGTGACACTAGTTATAGACTCTGGTGCTTCACTTCAGGTTTGCTGAATCCCTTGGACCTTCTTATTGACGATGAAACACAGAAATTGCATCTTAATTAAATACAAAACGCACAACGCCGCATTAAGTACATGAAGACTGACTCTTCTTACTGACTATGCTTTGAACCATTCCTGTGACGCAAGTTATAGATTCCGATGCTTCTCTTCAGGTTTACTGTATCACTTGGACCTTCTTATTGACGAAGAAACACAGAAATTGCATCGGAATTAAATAGAAAAGGCACAATGCCGACTTAAGTACAAGAAGACTGACTCTTCTTACTGTCTACGTTTCGAACCTTTCCTGTGACACTAGTTATAGATTCCGATGCTTCACTCCAGGTATACTGTATCCCTTGGACCTTCGTATTGACGATGAAACACAGAAATTGCATCGGAATTAAATAGAAAAGGCACAATGCCGACTTAAGTACAAGAAGACTGGCTCTTCTTACTGTCTATGTTTTGAACCATTCCTGTGACACTTGTTATTGATTCCGATGCTTCACTTCAGGTTTACTGTATCCCTTGGACCTTCTTATAGACGATGAAACACAGAAATGGCCTCGGAATTAAATACAAAATGCAAAATGCCGACTTAAATTCAAGAAGACTGACTCTTCCTTCTGTCTATGTTTTGAAGCATTCCTGTGACACTAGTTTTAGATTCCGATGCTTCACTTCAGGTATACTGTATCCCTCTGACCTTCTTATTGACGATGAAACACAGAAATTGCATCGGAATTAAATAGAAAAGGCACATTGCCGACTTAAGTACAAGAGGACTGGCTCTTCTTACTGTCTATGCTTTGAACCATTCCTGTGACACTAGTTATAGATTCCGATGCTTCACTTCAGGTTTGCTGAATCCCTTGGACCTTCTTATTGACGATGAAACACAGAAATTGCATCGGAATTAAACAGAAAAGGCACAATGCCGACTTAAGTACAAGAAGACTGACTCTTCTTACTGTCTATGTTTTGAACCATTCCTGTGACACTAGTAATAGATTCTGATGCTTCACACCAGGTTTACTGTATCCCGTGGACCTTCTTATTGACGATGAAACACCGAAATTGCATCGGAATTAAATAGAAAAGGCACAATGCCGACTTAAGTACAAGTAGACTGACTCTTGTTACTGACTATGTTTTGAACCATTCCTGTGACACTAGTTATAGATTCCGATGCTTCACTTCAGGTTTACTGTATCCCTTGAACCTTCTTATTGACGATGAAACACAGAAATTGCATCGGAATTAAATACAAAAGGCACAATGCCGACTTAAGGACCAGAAGACTGACTCTTCTTACTGACTATGTTTTGACCATTCCTGTGACACTAGTTATGGATTCCGGTGCTTCACTTCATGTTTACTGTATCCCTCTGACCTTGTTATTGACGATGAAACACAGAAATTGCATCGGAAATAAATAGAAAAAGCACAATGCCGACTTAAGTACAAGAAGACAAGCTCTTCTTACTGTCTATGTTTTGAACCATTCCTGTGACACTAGTTATAGATTCCGATGTTCACACCAGGTTTACTGTATCCCCTGGACCTTCTTATTGACCATGAAACACCGAAATTGCATCGGAATTAAGTAGAAAAGGCACAATGCCGACTTAAGTACAAGAAGACTGACTCTTCTTACTGCCTACGATTTGAACCATTCCTGTGACACTAGTTATAGATTCCGATGCTTCACTCCAGGTTTACTGTATCCCTTGGACCTTCTTATTAACGATGAAACAAAGAAATAGGACCGGAATTAAATACAAGAGGCACAATGCCGACTTAAGTACAAGAAGACTATCTCTTCCTACTGTCTATGTTTTGAACCATTCCTGTGACACTAGTTATAAAATTCCGATGCTTCACTTCAGGTTTACTGTATCCCTTGGACTTTCGTATTGACGATGAAACACAGAAATTGCATCGGAATTAAATAGAAAAGGCACAATGCCGACTTAAGTACAAGAAGACTGATTCTTCCTACTGTCTATGTTTTGAACAATTCCTGTGACACTAGTTTTAGATTCCGATCACTTCAGTTATACTGTATCCCTCTGACCTACGTATTGACGATGAAACACAGAAATTGAATCGGAATTAAATACAAAAGGCACAATGCCGACTTAAGTACAAGAAGACAGAGTCTTCCTACTGTCTATGATTTGAACCATTCCTGTGACACTAGTTATAGATTCCGATGCTTCACTTCATGATTACTGTATCCCTTGGACATTCTTGTTGACGATGAAACACAGAAATTGCATTGGAATTAATAACAAAAGGCACAATGCCGAGTTAAGTACAAGAAGACTGACTCTTCTTACTGGCTATGTTTTGAACCAATCCTGTGACACTAGTTATAGACTCCGATGCTTCACTTCAGGTTTGCTGAATCCCTTGGACCTTCTTATTGACGATGAAACACAGAAATTGCATCGGAATTAAATACAAAAGGCACAATGCCGACTTAAGTACAAGAAGACTGATTCTTCCTACTGTCTATGTTTTGAACAATTCCTGTGACACTAGTTTTAGATTCCGATCACTTCAGTTATACTGTATCCCTCTGACCTACGTATTGACGATGAAACACAGAAATTGAATCGGAATTAAATACAAAAGGCACAATGCCGACTTAAGTACAAGAAGACAGAGTCTTCCTACTGTCTATGATTTGAACCATTCCTGTGACACTAGTTATAGATTCCGATGCTTCACTTCATGATTACTGTATCCCTTGGACATTCTTGTTGACGATGAAACACAGAAATTGCATTGGAATTAATAACAAAAGGCACAATGCCGAGTTAAGTACAAGAAGACTGACTCTTCTTACTGGCTATGTTTTGAACCAATCCTGTGACACTAGTTATAGACTCCGATGCTTCACTTCAGGTTTGCTGAATCCCTTGGACCTTCTTATTGACGATGAAACACAGAAATTGCATCGGAATTAAATACAAAAGGCACAATGCCGAATTAAGTACAAGAAGACTGACTCTTCTTACTGTGTATGTTCTGAACCATTCCGGCGACGCAAGTTATAGATTCCGATGCTTCACTTCAGGTTTACTGTATCACTTGGACCTTCTTATTGACGATGAAACACAGAAATTGCATCGGAATTAAATAGAAAAGGCACAATGCCGACTTAAGTACAAGATGACTGACTCTTCTTACTGTCTACGTTTTGAACCATTCCTGTGACACTACTTATAGATTCCGATGCTTCACTCCAGGTTTACTGTATCCCTTGGACTTTCGTATTGACGATGAAACACAGAAATTGCATCGGAATTAAATAGAAAAGGCACAATGCCGACGTAAGTACAAGACAACTGACTCTTCCTACTGCCTATGTTTTGAACCGTTCCTGTGACACTAGTTATAGATTCCAATGCTTCACTTCAGGTTTACTGTATCCCTTGGACATTCTTATTGACGGTGAAACACAGAAATTGCATTGGAATTAATAACAAAAGGCACAATGCCGACTTAAGTACAAGAAGACTGACTCTTCATACTGGCTATGTTTTGAACCATTCCTGTGACACTAGTTATAGACTCTGATGCTTCACTTCAGGTTTGCTGAATTCCTTGGACCTTCTTATTGACGATGAAAAACAGAAATTGCATCGGAATTAAATACAAAAGGCACAACGCCGCATTAAGTAAGAGAAGACTGACTCTTCTTACTGACTATGTTTTGAACCATTCCTGTGACGCAAGTTATAGATTCCGAAGCTTCACATCAGGTTTTCTGTATCACTTGGACCTTCTTATTGACGAAGAAACACAGAAATTGCAACAGAATTAAATGGAAAAGGCACAATGCCGACTTAAGTACAAGAAGACTGACTCTTCTTACTGTCTACGTTTTGAACCATTCCTGTGACACTAGTTATAGAATCCGATGCTTCACTCCAGGTATACTGTATCCCTTGGACCTTCGTATTGACGAATAAACACAGAAATTGCATCGGAATTAAAAAGAAAAGGCACAATGCCGACTTAAGTACAAGAAGACTGACTCTTCTCACTGACTAGGTTTTGAACCATTCCTGTGACACTAGTTATAGATTCCGATGCTTCACTTCAGGTTTACTGTATCCCTGGGACCTTCTTATTGACTAAGAAACACAGAAATTGCATCGGAACTAAATAGAAAAGGCACAATGCCGACTTAAGTACAAGTAGACTTACATTTCCTACTGTCTATGTTTTGAACCATTCCTGTGACACTAGTTTTAGATTCCGATGCTTCACTTCAGGTTTACTGTATCCCTCTGACCTTCTTATAGACGATGAAACACAGAAATTGCATCGGAATTAAATACAAAGGGCACAATGCTGACATAAGTGCAAGAAGACTGACTCTTCCTACTGCCTATGTTTTGAACTATTCCTGTGACACTAGTTATAGATTAGGATGCTTCACTTGAGGTATACTGAATCCCTTGGACCTTCTTATTGACGATGAAACACAGAAATTGCATCGGAATTAAATACAAAAGGCACAATGCCGACTTAAGTACAAGAAGACTGACTCTTCTTACTGTCTATGCTTTGAACCATTCCTGTGACGCTAGTAATAGATTCAGATGCTTCACACCAGGTTTACTGTATCCCGTGGACCTTCTTATTGACGAAGAAACACAGAAATTGCAACAGAATTAAATGGAAAAGGCACAATGCCGACTTAAGTACAAGAAGACTGACTCTTCTTACTGTCTACGTTTTGAACCATTCCTGTGACACTAGTTATAGAATCCGATGCTTCACTCCAGGTATACTGTATCCCTTGGACCTTCGTATTGACGAATAAACACCGAAATTGCATCGGAATTAAATAGAAAAGGCACGATGCCGACTTAAGTACAAGAAGACTGACTCTTGTTACTGACTATGTTTTGAACCATTCCTGTGACACTAGTTATAGATTCCGAAGCTTCACTTCAGGTTTACGGTATCCCTTGGACCTTCTTATTGACGATGAAACTCGGAAATTGCATCGGAATTAAATACAAAAGGCACAATGCCGACTTAAGGACAAGAAGACTGACCCTTCTTACTGACTATGTTTTGACCATTCCTGTGACACTAGTTATAGATTCCGATGCTTCACTTCATGTTTACTGTATCCCTCTGACCTTCTTATTGACGATGAAACACAGAAATTGCATCGGAATTAAATAGAAAAGGCACATTGCCGACTTAAGTACAAGAAGACTGGCTCTTCTTACTGTCTATGCTTTGAACCATTCCTGTGACACTAGTTATAGATTCCGATGCTTCACTTCAGGTTTACTGTATCCCCTGGACCTTCTTATACGCGATGAAACACAGAAATTGCCTCGGAAGTAAATACAAAATGCAAAATGCCGACTTAAATTCAAGAAGACTGACTCTTCCTTCTGTCTATGTTTGAAGCATTCCTGTGACACTAGTTTTAGATTCCGATGCTTCACTTCAGGTTTACTGTATCCCTCTGACCTTCTTATTGACGATGAATCACAGAAATTGCATCGGAATTAAATACAAAAGGCAAAATGCCGACATAGGTACAAGAAGACTGACTCTTCCTACTGTGTATGTTTTGAACCATTCCTGTGACACTAGTAATAGGTTCAGATGCTTCACTTCTGGTTTACTGAGTCCCTTGGACCTTCTTATTGACGATGAAGCACATAACTTGCATCGGAATTAAATACAAAAGGAACAATGCCGACTTAAGTGCAGGAAGACTGATTCTTCCTACTGTCTATGTTTTGAACCATTCCTGTGACACTAGTTTTAGATTCCGATGCTTCACTTCAGGTTTACTGTATCCTTCTGACCTACTTATTGACGATGAAACACAGAAATTGAATCGGAATTAAATACAAAAGGCACAATGCCGACTTAAGTACAAGAAGACTGACTCTTCCTACTGTCTATGTATTGAACCATTCCTGTGACACTAGTTATAGATTCCGATGCTTCACTTCAGGTTTACTGTATCCCTTAGACATTCTTACTGACGATGAAACACAGAAATTGCATCGGAGTTAATAACAAAAGGCACAATGCCGTCTTAAGTACAAGAAGACTGACTCTTCTTACTGGCTATGTTTTGAACCATTCCTGTGACTCTAGTTATAGATTCCGATGCTTCACTTTAGGTTTGCTGAATCCCTTGGACCTTCTTATTGACGATGAAACACTGAAATTGCATCGGAATTAAATAGAAAAGGCACAATGCCGACTTAAGTACAAGAAGGCTGACTCTTATTACTGTCTATGATTTGAACCATTCCTGTGACACTAGTAGTAGATTCTGATGCTTCACACCAGGTTTACTGTATCCCGTGGACCTTCTTATTGACGATGAAACACCGAAATTGCATCGGAATTAAATAGAAAAGGCACAATGCCGACTTAAGTACAAGAAGACTGACTCTTCTTACTGGCTATGTTTTGAACCATTCCTGTGACACTAGTTATAGACTCCGATGCTTCACTTCAGGTTTGCTGAATCCCTTGGGCCTTCTTATTGACGATGAAACACAGATATTGCATCGGAATTAAATACAAAAGGCACAATGCCGACTTAAGGACAAGAAGACTGACTCTTCTTACTGACTATGTTTTGACCATTCCTGTGACACTAGTTATGGATTCCGATGCTTCACTTCATGTTTACTGTATCCCTCTGACCTTGATATTGACGATGAAACACAGAAATTGCATCGGAATTAAATAGAAAAAGCACAATGCCGACTTAAGTACAAGAAGACTAGCTCATCTTACTGTCTATGTTTTGAACCATTCCTGTGACACTAGTTATAGATTCCGATGCTTCACACCAGGTTTACTGTATCCCCTGGACCTTCTTATTGACGATGAAACACCGAAATTGCATCGGAATTAAGTAGAAAAGGCACAATGCCGACTAAGTACAAGAAGACTGACCCTTCTTACTGCCTACGATTTGAACCATTCCTGTGACACTAGTTATAGATTCCGATGCTTCACTCCAGGTTTACTGTATCCCTTGGACCTTCTTATTGACGATGAAACAAAGAAATTGAATCGGAATTAAATACAAAAGGCACAATGCCGACTTAAGTACAAGAAGACTTTCTCTTTCTACTGTCTATGTTTTGAACCATTCCTGTGACACTACTTATTAAATTCCGATGCTTCACTTCAGGTTTACTGAATCCCTTGGACTTTCGTATTGACGATGAAACACAGAAATTGAATCGGAATTAAACACAAAAGGCACAATGCCGACTTAAGTACAAGCAGACTGAGTCTTCCTACTGTCTATGATTTGAACCATTCCTGTGACACTAGTTATAGATTCCGATGCTTCACTTCAGGATTACTGTATCCCTTGGACATTCTTATTGACGATGAAACACAGAAATTGCATCGGAATTAATAACAAAAGGCACAATGCCGAGTTAAGTACAAGAAGACTGACTCTTCTTACTGGCTATGTTTTGAACCATTCCTGTGACACTAGTTATAGACTCCGATGCTTCACTTCAGGTTTGCTGAATCCCTTGGACCTTCTTATTGACGATGAAACACAGAAATTGCATCGTAATTAAATACAAAAGGCACAATGCCGAATTAAGTACAAGAAGACTGACTCTTCTTACTGTGTATGTTTTGAACCATTCCGGCGACGCAAGTTATAGATTCCGATGCTTCACTTCAGGTTTACTGTATCACTTGGACCTTCTTATTGACGATGAAACACAGAAATTGCTACGGAATTAAATAGAAAAGGCACAATGCCGACTTAAGTACAAGAAGACTGACTCTTCTTATTGTCTACGTTTTGAACCATTCCTGTGACAGTAGTTATAGATTCTGATGCTTCACTCCAGGTTTACTGTATCCCATGGACCTTCCTATTGACGATGAAACACAGAAATTGCATCGGAATTAAATAGAAAAGGCACAATGCCAACTAAAGTACAAGAAGACTGACTCTTCTCCCTGACTAAGTTTTGAACCATTCCTGTGACACTAGTTATAGATTCCGATGTTTCACTTCAGGTTTACTGTATCCCTGGGACCTTCTTATTGACGATGAAACACAGAAATTGCATCGGAATTAAATACAAAATGCACAATGCTGACATTAGTACAAGAAGACTGACTCTTCCTACTGTCTATGTTTTGAACTCTTCCTGTGACACTAGTTATGGATTCCGATGCTTCACTTCATGTTTACTGTATCCCTCTGACCTTGTTATTGACGATGAAACACAGAAATTGCATCGGAATTAAATAGAAAAAGCACAATGCCGACTTAAGTACAAGAAGACTAGCTCATCTTACTGTCTATGTTTTGAACCATTCCTGTGACACTAGTTATAGATTCCGATGCTTCACACCAGGTTTACTGTATCCCCTGGACCTTCTTATTGACGATGAAACACCGAAATTGCATCGGAATTAAGTAGAAAAGGCACAATGCCGACTTAAGTACAAGAAGACTGACTCTTCTTACTGCCTACGATTTGAACCATTCCTGTGACACTAGTTATAGATTCCGATGCTTCACTCCAGGTTTACTGTATCCCTTGGACCTTCTTATTGACGATGAAACAAAGAAATTGAATCGGAATTAAATACAAAAGGCACAATGCCGACTTAATACAAGAAGACTTTCTCTTTGTACTGTCTATGTTTTGAACCATTCCTGTGACACTACTTATTAAATTCCGATGCTTCACTTCAGGTTTACTGAATCCCTTGGACTTTCGTATTGACGATGAAACACAGAAATTGAATCGGAATTAAACACAAAAGGCACAATGCCGACTTAAGTACAAGCAGACTGAGTCTTCCTACTGTCTTTGATTTGAACCATTCCTGTGACACTAGTTATAGATTCCGATGCTTCACTTCAGGATTACTGTATCCCTTGGACATTCTTATTGACGATGAAACACAGAAATTGCATCGGAATTAATAACAAAAGGCACAATGCCGAGTTAAGTACAAGAAGACTGACTCTTCTTACTGGCTATGTTTTGAACCATTCCTGTGACACTAGTTATAGACTCCGATGCTTCACTTCAGGTTTGCTGAATCCCTTGGACCTTCTTATTGACGATGAAACACAGAAATTGCATCGTAATTAAATACAAAAGGCACAATGCCGAATTAAGTACAAGAAGACTGACTCTTCTTACTGTGTATGTTTTGAACCATTCCGGCGACGCAAGTTATAGATTCCGATGCTTCACTTCAGGTTTACTGTATCACTTGGACCTTCTTATTGACGATGAAACACAGAAATTGCTACGGAATTAAATAGAAAAGGCACAATGCCGACTTAAGTACAAGAAGACTGACTCTTCTTACTGTCTACGTTTTGAACCATTCCTGTGACAGTAGTTATAGATTCTGATGCTTCACTCCAGGTTTACTGTATCCCTTGGACCTTCCTATTGACGATGAAACACAGAAATTGTATCGGAATTAAATAGAAAAGGCACAATGCCAACTTAAGTACAAGAAGACTGACTCTTCTCCCTGACTAAGTTTTGAACCATTCCTGTGACACTAGTTATAGATTCCGATGCTTCACTTCAGGTTTACTGTATCCCTGGGACCTTCTTATTGACGATGAAACACAGAAATTGCATCGGAATTAAATACAAAATGCACAATGCTGACATTAGTACAAGAAGACTGACTCTTCCTACTGTCTATGTTTTGAACTCTTCCTGTGACACTAGTTATAGATTCCGATGCTTCACTTCAGGTTTACTGAATCCCTTGGACCTTCTTATTGACGATGAAACACAGAAATTGCATCGGAATTAAATACAAAAGGCACAATGCCGACTTAAGTACAAGAAGAGTGACTCTTATTACTGTCTATGTTTTGAACCATTCCTGTGACACTAGTAATAGATTCCGATGCTTCACACCAGGTTTACTGTATCCCGTGGACCTTCTTATTGACGATGAAACAAAGAAATTGCATCGGAATTAAATAGAAAAGACACAATGCCCACTTAAGTACAAGAAGACTGATTCTGATTACTGTCTATATTTTGAACAATTCCTGTGACACTAGTTTTAGTTTCCGATGCTTCACTTCCGTTTTACTGTATCCCCCTGACCTAATTATTGACGATGTCACACAGAAATTGAATCGGAATTAAATACAAAAGGCACAATGCCGACGTAAGTACAAGACGAGTGACTCTTCCTACTGCCTATGTTTTGAACCGTTCCTGTGACACTAGTTGTACATTCCAATGCTTCACTTCAGGTTTACTGTACCCCTTGGACATTCTTATTGACGATGAAACACAGAAATTGCATTGGAATTAATAACAAAAGGCACAATGCCGACTTAAGTACAAGAAGACTGACTCTTCATACTGGCTATGTTTTGAACCATTCCTGTGACACTAGTTATAGACTCTGATGCTTCACTTCAGGTTTGCTGAATTCCTTGGACCTTCTTATTGACGATGAAACACAGAAATTGCATCGGAATTAAATACAAAAGGCACAACGCCGCATTAAGTAAGAGAAGACTGACTCTTCTTACTGACTATGTTTTGAACCATTCCTGTGACGCAAGTTATAGATTCCGAAGCTTCACATCAGGTTTTCTGTATCACTTGGACCTTCTTATTGACGAAGAAACACAGAAATTGCATCAGAATTAAATGGAAAAGGCACAATGCCGACTTAAGTACAAGAAGACTGACTCTTCTTACTGTCTACGTTTTGAGCCATTCCTGTGACACTAGTTATAGAATCCGATGCTTCACTCCAGGTATACTGTATCCCTTGGACCTTCGTATTGACGAATAAACACAGAAATTGCATCGGAATTAAAAAGAAAAGACACAATGCCGACTTAAGTACAAGAAGACTGACTCTTCTCACTGACTAAGTTTTGAACCATTCCTGTGACACTAGTTATAGATTCCGATGCTTCACTTCAGGTTTACTGTATCCCTGGGACCTTCTTATTGTCGAAGAAACACAGAAATTGCATCGGAACTAAATAGAAAAGGCACAATACAGACTTAAGTACAAGTAGACTTACTTTTCCTACTGTCTATGTTTTGAACCATTCCTGTGACACTAGTATTAGATTCCGATGCTTCACTTCAGGTTTACTGTATCCCTCTGACCGTCTTATTGACGATGAAACACAGAAATTGCATCGGAATTAAATACAAAAGGCACAATGCCGACTTAAGTACAAGAAGACTGACTCTTCTTACTGTCTATGTTTTGAACCATTCCTGTGACGCTAGTAATAGATTCAGATGCTTCACACCAGGTTTACTGTATCCCGTGGACCTTCTTATTGACGATGAAACACCGAAATTGCATCGGAATTAAATAGAAAAGGCACGATGCCGACTTAAGTACAAGAAGACTGACTCTTGTTACTGACTATGTTTTGAACCATTCCTGTGACACTAGTTATAGATTCCGATGCTTCACTTCAGGTTTACGGTATCCCTTGGACCTTCTTATTGACGATGAAACTCAGAAATTACATCGCAATTAAATACAAAAGGCACAATGCCGACTTAAGGACAAGAAGACTGACCCTTCTTACTGACTATGTTTTGACCATTCCTGTGACACTAGTTATAGATTCCGATGCTTCACTTCATGTTTACTGTATCCCTCTGACCTTCTTATTGACGATGAAACACATAAATTGCATCGGAATTAAATAGAAAAGGCACATTGCCGACTTAAGTACAAGAAGACTGGCTCTTCTTACTGTCTATGCTTTGAACCATTCCTGTGACACTAGTTATAGATTCCGATGCTTCACTTCAGGTTTACTGTATCCCCTGGACCTTCTTATACGCGATGAAACACAGAAATTGCCTCGGAAGTAAATACAAAATGCAAAATGCCGACTTAAATTCAAGAAGACTGACTCTTCCTTCTGTCTATGTTTGAAGCATTTCTGTGACACTAGTTTTAGATTCCGATGCTTCACTTCAGGTTTACTGTATCCCTCTGACCTTCTTATTGACGATGAATCACAGAAACTCCATCGGAATTAAATACAAAAGGCAAAATGCCGACTTAGGTACAAGAAGACTGACTCTTCCTACTGTGTATGTTTTGAACCATTCCTGTGACACTAGTAATAGGTTCAGATGCTTCACTTCTGGTTTACTGAGTCCCTTGGACCTTCTTATTGACGATGAAGCACATAAATTGCATCGGAATTAAATACAAAAGGAACAATGCCGACTTAAGTGCAGGAAGACTGATTCTTCCTACTGTCTATGTTTTGAACCATTCCTGTGACACTAGTTTTAGATTCCGATGCTTCACTTCAGGTTTACTGTATCCCTCTGACCTACTTATTGACGATGAAACACAGAAATTGAATCGGAATTAAATACAAAAGGCACAATGCCGACTTAAGTACAAGAAGACTGACTCTTCCTACTGTCTATGTTTTGAACCATTCCTGTGACACTAGTTATAGATTCCGATGCTTCACTTCAGGTTTACTGTATCCCTTGGACATTCTTACTGACGATGAAACACAGAAATTGCATCGGAGTTAACAACAAAAGGCACAATGCCGTCTTAAGTACAAGAAGACTGACTCTTCTTACTGGCTATGTTTTGAACCATTCCTGTGACTCTAGTTATAGATTCCGATGCTTCACTTTCGGTTTGCTGAATCCCTTGGACCTTCTTATTGACGATGAAACACAGAAATTGCATCGGAATTAAATAGAAAAGGCACAATGCCGACTTAAGTACAAGAAGACTGATTCTTCTTACTGTCTATGATTTGAACCATTCCTGTGACACTAGTAGTAGATTCTGATGCTTCACACTAGGTTTACTGTATCCCGTGGACCTTCTTATTGACGATGAAACACCGAAATTGCATCGGAATTAAATAGAAAAGGCACAATGCCGACTTAAGTACAAGAAGACTGACTCTTCTTACTGGCTATGATTTGAACCATTCCTGTGACACTAGTTATAGACTCCGATGCTTCACTTCAGGTTTGCTGAATCCCTTGGGCCTTCTTATTGACGATGAAACACAGAAATTGCATCGGAATTAAATACAAAAGGCACAATGCCGACTTAAGGACAAGAAGACCGACTCTTCTTACTGACTATGTTTTGACCATTCCTGTGACACTAGTTATGGATTCCGATGCTTCACTTCATGTTTACTGTATCCCTCTGACCTTGTTATTGACGATGAAACACAGAAATTGCATCGGAATTAAATAGAAAAAGCACAATGCCGACTTAAGTACAAGAAGACTAGCTCATCTTACTGTCTGTGTTTTGAACCATTCCTGTGACACTAGTTATAGATTCCGATGCTTCACACCAGGTTTACTGTATCCCCTGGACCTTCTTATTGACGATGAAACACCGAAATAGCATCGGAATTAAGTAGAAAAGGCACAATGCCGACTTAAGTACAAGAAGACTGACTCTTCTTACTGCCTACGATTTGAACCATTCCTGTGACACTAGTTATAGATTCCGATGCTTCACTCCAGGTTTACTGTATCCCTTGGACCTTCTTATTGACGATGAAACAAAGAAATTGAATCGGAATTAAATACAAAAGGCACAATGCCGACTTAAGTACAAGAAGACTTTCTCTTTCTACTGTCTATGTTTTGAACCATTCCTGTGACACTACTTATTACATTCCGATGCTTCACTTCAGGTTTACTAAATCCCTTGGACTTTCGTATTGACGATGAAACACAGAAATTGAATCGGAATTAAACACAAAAGGCACAATGCCGACTTAAGTACAAGCAGACTGAGTCTTCCTACTGTCTATGATTTGAACCATTCCTGTGACACTAGTTATAGATTCCGATGCTTCACTTCAGGATTACTGTATCCCTTGGACATTCTTATTGACGATGAAACACAGAAATTGCATCGGAATTAATAACAAAAGGCACAATGCCGAGTTAAGTACAAGAAGACTGACTCTTCTTACTGGCTATGTTTTGAACCATTCCTGTGACACTAGTTATAGACTCCGATGCTTCACTTCAGGTTTGCTGAATCCCTTGGACCTTCTTATTGACGATGAAACACAGAAATTGCATCGTAATTAAATACAAAAGGCACAATGCCGAATTAAGTACAAGAAGACTGACTCTTCTTACTGTGTATGTTTTGAACCATTCTGGCGACGCACGTTATAGATTCCGATGCTTCACTTCAGGTTTACTGTATCACTTGGACCTTCTTATTGACGATGAAACACAGAAATTGCTACGGAATTAAATAGAAAAGGCACAATGCCGACTTAAGTACAAGAAGACTGACTCTTCTTATTGTCTACGTTTTGAATCATTCCTGTGACAGTAGTTATAGATTCTGATGCTTCACTCCAGGTTTACTGTATCCCTTGGACCTTCCTATTGACGATGAAACACAGAAATTGTATCGGAATTAAAAAGAAAAGGCACAATGCCAACTTAAGTACAAGAAGACTGACTCTTCTCCCTGACTAAGTTTTGAACCATTCCTGTGACACTAGTTATAGATTCCGATGCTTCACTTGAGGTTTACTGTATCCCTGGGACCTTCTTGTTGACGATGAAACACAGAAATTGCATCGGAATTAAATACAAAATGCACAATGCTGACATTAGTACAAGAAGACTGACTCTTCCTACTGTCTATGTTTTGAACTCTTCCTGTGACACTAGTTATAGATTCCGATGCTTCACTTCAGGTTTACTGAATCCCTTGGACCTTCTTATTGACGATGAAACACAGAAATTGCATCGGAATTAAATACAAAAGGCACAATGCAGACTTAAGTACAAGAAGAGTGACTCTTCTTACTGTCTATGTTTTGAACCATTCCTGTGACACTAGTAATAGATTCCGATGCTTCACACCAGGTTTAATGTATCCTGTGGACCTTCTTATTGACGATGAAACAAAGAAATTGCCTCGGAATTAAATAGAAAAGACACAATGCCGACTTAAGTACAAGAAGACTGATTCTTATTACTGTCGATATTTTGAACAATTCCTGTGCCACTACTTTTAGTTTCCGATGCTTCACTTCAGTTTTACTGTATCCCTCTGACCTACTTATTGACGATGTCACACAGAAATTGAATCGGAATTAAAAACAAAAGGCACAATGCCGACGTAAGTACAAGACGACTGACTCTTCCTACTGTCTATGTTATGAACCATTCCTGTGACACTAGTTATAGATTCCGATGCTTCACTTCAGGTTTACTGTATCCCTTGGACATTCTTATTGACGATGAAACACAGAAATTACATTGGAATTAATAACAAAAGGCACAATGCCGTCTTAAGTACAAGAAGACTGACTCTTCTTACTGGCTATATTTTGAACCATTCCTGTGACACTAGTTATAGACTCTGATGCTTCACTTCAGGTTTGCTGAATCCCTTGGACCTTCTTATTGACGATGAAACACAGAACTTGCATCGGAATTAAATACAAAAGGCACAACGCCGCATTAAGTACAAGAAGACTGACTCTTCTTACTGTCTATGTTTGAACCATTCCTGTGACGCAAGTTATAGATTCCGATGCTTCACTTCAGGTTTACTGTATCACTTGGACCTTCTTATTGACGAAGAAACACGGAAATTGCATCGGAATTAAATAGAAAAGGCACAATGCCGTCTTAAGTACAAGAAGACTGACTCTTCTTACTGTCTACGTTTTGAACCATTCCTGTGACACTAGTTATAGATTCCGATGCTTCACTCCAGGTATACTGTATCCCTTGGACTTTCGTATTGACGATGAAACACAGAAATTGCATCGGAATTAAAAAGAAAAGGCTCAATGCCGCCTTAAGTACAAGAAGACTGACTCTCTCACTGACTAAGTTTTGAACCATTCCTGTGACACTAGTTATATATTCCGATGCTTCACTTCAGGTTTACTATATCCGTGGGACCTTCGTATTGACGAAGAAACACAGAAATTGCATCGGAACTAAATAGAAAAGGCACAATGCCGACTTAAGTACAAGTAGACTTACTTTTTCTACTGTCTATGTTTGAACCATTCCTGTGACACTACTTTTAGATTCCGATGCTTCACTTCAGGTTTACTGTATCCCCCTGACCTTCTTATTGACGATGAAACACAGAAATTGCATCGGAATTAAATACAAAAGGCACAATGCTGAAATAAGTACAAGAAGACTGACTCTTCCTGCTGCCTATGTTTTGAACTATTCCTGTGACACTAGTTATAGATTAGGATGCTTCACTTCAGGTTTACTAAATCCCTTGGACCTTGTTATTGGCGATGAAACACAGAAATTGCATCGGAATTAAATACAAAAGGCACAATGCCGACTTAAGTACAAGAAGACTGACTCTTCTTACTGTCTATGTTTTGAACCATTCCTGTGACACTAGTAATAGATTCTGATGCTTCACACCAGGTTTACTGTATCCCGTGGACCTTCCTATTGACGATGAAACACCGAAATTGCATCGGAATTAAATAGAAAAGGCACAATGCCGACTTAAGTACAAGAAGACTGACTCTTGTTACTGACTATGTTTTGAACCATTCCTGTGACACTAGTTATAGATTCCGATGCTTCACGTCAGGTTTACTGTATCCCTTGGACCTTCTTATTGACGATGAAACACAGAAATTGCATCGGAATTAAATACAAAAGACACAATGCCCACTTAAGGACAAGAAGACTGACCCTTCTTACTGACAATGTTTTGACCATTCCTGTGACACTAGTTATGGATTCCGATGCTTCACTTCGTGTTAACTGTATCCCTCTGACCTTCTTATTGACGATGAAACACAGAAATTGCATCGGAATTAAATAAAAAAGGCACATTGCCGACTTAAGTACAAGAAGACTGGCTCTTCTTACTGTCTATGTTTTGAAGCATTCCTTTGACACTAGTTATAGATTCCGATGCTTCACTTCAGGTTTACTGTATCCCTTGGACCTTCTTATAGACGATGAAACACAGAAATTGTCTCGGAATTAAATACAAAATGCAAAATGCCGACTAAAATTCAAGAAGACTGACTCTTCCTTCTGTCTATGTTTTGAAGCATTCCTGTGACACTGGTTTTACATTCCGATGCTTCACTTCAGGTTTACTGTATCCCTCCGACCTTCTTATTGACGATGAATCACAGAAATTGCATCGGAATTAAATACAAAAGGCAAAATGCCGACTTAGGTACAAGATGACTGACTCTTCCTACTGTGTATGTTTGAACCATTCCTGTGACACTAATTATAGATTCAGATGCTTCACTTCTGGTTTACTGAGTCCATTGGACATTCTTACTGACGATGAAACACAGAAATTGCATCGGAGTTAATAACAAAAGGCACAATGCCAACTTAAGTACAAGAAGACTGACTCTTCTTACTGGCTATGTTTTGAACCATTCCTGTGACTCTAGTTATAGATTCCGATGCTTCACTTCAGGTTTGCTGAATCCCTTGGACCTTCTTATTGACGATGAAACACAGAAATTGCATCGGAATTAAATAGAAAAGGCACAATGCCGCCTTAAGTACAAGAAGACTGACTCTTCTTACTGTCTATGTTTTGAACCATTCCTGTGACACTAGTAATAGATTCTGATGCTTCACACCAGGTTTACTGTATCCCGTGGACCTTCTTATTGACGATGAAACACCGAAATTGCATCGGAATTAAATAGAAAAGGCACAATGCCGACTTAAGTACAAGAAGACTGACTCTTGTTACTGACTATGCTTTAAACCATTCCTGTGACACTAGTTATAGATTCCGATGCTTCACTTCAGGTTTACTGTATCCCTTGGACCTTCTTATTGACGATGAAACACAGAAATTGCATCGGAATTAAATACAAAAGGCACAATGCTGACTTAAGGACAAGAAGACTGACTCTTCTTACTGACTATGTTTTGACCATTCCTGTGACACTAGTTATGGATTCCGATGCTTCACTTCATGTTTACTGTATCCCTCTGACCATGTTATTGACGCTGAAACACAGAAATTGCATCGGAATTAAATAGAAAAAGCACAATGCCGACTTAAGTACAAGAAGACTAGCTCTTCTTACTGTCTATGATTTGAACCATTCCTGTGACACTAGTTATAGATTCCGATGCTTCACTTCAGGTTTACTGTATCCCTCTGACCTTCTTATTGACGATGAAACACAGAAATTGCATGGGAATTAATTAGAAAAGACACAATGCTGACATAAGTACAAGTAGACTGACTCTTCCTACTCTCTATGTTTTGAACTTTTATTGAGACACTAGGTATGGATTCCGATGCTTCACTTCAGGTTTACTGAATCCCTTGGACCTTCTTATTGACGATGAAACACAGGAATTGCATCGGAATTAAATACAAAAGGCAAAATGCCGACTTAAGTACAAGAAGACTGACTCTTCTTACTGTCTATGTTTTGAACCATTCCTGTGACAGTATTAATAGATTCCGATGCTTCACTTCAGGTTAACTGTATCTCTTGGACTTTCGTATTGACGATGAAATACAGAAATTGCATATGAATTATATAGAAAAGGCACAATGCCGACTCAAGTACAAGAAGACTGATTCTTCCTACTGTCTATGTTTTGAACAATTCCTGTGACACTAGTTTTAGATTCCGATGCATCACTTCAGTTTTACTGTATCCCTCTGACCTACTTATTGACGATGAAATACAGAAATTGAATCGGAATTAAATAGAAAAGGCACAATGCCGACTTAAGTACAAGAAGACTATCTCTTCCTACTGTCTATGTTTTGAACCATTCCTGTGACACTAGTTATAAAATTCCGATGCTTCACTTCAGATTTACTGTATCCCTTGGGCTTTCGTATTGACGATGATACACAGAAATTGCATCGGAATTAAATAGAAAAGGCACAATGCCGACTTAAGTACAAAAAGACTGATTCTTGTTACTGTCTATGTTTTGAACAATTCCTGTGACACTAGTTTTAGATTCCGATGCTTCACTTCAGTTTTACTGTATCCCTCTGACCTACTTATTGACGATGTCACACAGAAATTGAATCGGAATTATATACAAAAGGCACAATGCCGACTTAAGTACAAGAAGACTGACTCTCCCTACTGTCTATGTTTTGAACCATTCCTGTGACACTAGTTATAAATTCCGATACTTCACTTCAGGTTTACTGTACCCCTTGGACATTCTTATTGACGATGAAACACAGAAATTGCATTGGAATTAATAACAAAAGGAACAATGCCGACTTAAGTACAAGAAGACTGACTCTTCTTACTGGCTATGTTTTGAAACATTCCGGTAACACTAGTTATAGACTCCGATGCTTCACTTCAGGATTGCTGAATCCCTTGGACCTTCATATTGACGATGAAACACAGTAATTGCATCGGAATTAAATACAAAAGGCACAATGCTGCATTAAGTACAAGAAGACTGACTCTTCTTACTGTCTATGTTTTGAACCATTCCAGTGACGCAAGTTATAGATTCCGATGCTTCACTTCAGGTTTACTGTATCACTTCGACCTTCTTATTGACGATGAAACACAGAAATTGCATCAGAATTAAATAGAAAAGGCACAATGCCGACTTAAGTACAAGAAGACTGACTCTTCTTACTGTCTACAATTTGAACCATTAATGTGACACTAGCTATAGATTCCGATGCTTCACTCAGGGTATACTGTATCCCTCGGACCTTCGTATTGACGATGAAACACAGAAATTGCATCGAAATTAAATAGAAAAGGCACAATGCCGACTTAAGTACAAGAAGACTGACTCTTCTCACTGACTAAGTTTTGAACCATTCCTGTGACACTAGTTATAGATTCCGATGCTTGACTTCAGGTTTACTGTATCCCTTGGACCTTCTTATAGACAATGAAACACAGAAATTGCATCGGAATAAAACACAAAATGCAAAATGCCGACTTAAATTCAGGAAGACTGACTCTTCCTTGTGTCTATGTTTTGAACCATTCCACTGACACAAGTTTTAGAATCCGATGCTACACTTCAGGTTTACTATATCCCTCTGACCTTCTTATTGACGATGAATCACAGAAATTGAATCGGAATTAAATACAAAAGGCAAAATGCCGACTTACGTACAAGAGGACTGACTCTTCCTACTGTGTATGTTTTGAACCATTCCTGTGACACTAGTTATAGATTCAGATGCTTCACTTCTGGTTTACTGAATCCCTTGGACCTTCTTATTGACGATGAAACACATAAATTGCATCGGAATTAAATACAAAAGGAACAATGCCGACTTAAGTGCAAGAAGACCGATTCTTCCTACTGTCTATAATTTGAACCATTCCTGTGACACTAGTTTTAGATTCCGATGCTTCACTTCAGGTTTACTGTATCCCTCTGACCTACTTAATGACGATGAAACACAGAAATTGAAACAGAATTTAATACAAAAGGCACAATGCCGACTTAAGTACAAGAAGACTGAATCTTCCTACTGTCTATGTTTTGAACCATTCCTGTGACACTAGTTATAGATTCCGATGCTTCATTTCAGGTTTACTGTATCCCTTGGACATTCTTACTGACGATGAAACACAGAAATTGCATCGGAATTAATAACATAAGGCACAATGCCGACTTAAGTACAAGAAGACTGACTCTTCTTACTGGCTATGTTTTGAACAATTCCTGTGACACTAGTTATAGATTCCGATGCTTCACTTCAGGTTTGCTGGATCCCTTGGACCTTCTTATTGACGATGAAACACAGAAATTGCATCGGAATTAAATAGAAAAGGCACAATGCCGAATTAAGTACAAGAAGACTATCTCTTCCTACTGTCTATGTTTTGAACCATTCCTGTGACACTAGTTATAGATTCCGATGCTTCACTTCAAGTTTACTGTATCCCTTGGACATTCTTATTGACGATGAAACACAGAAAATGCATTGTAATTAATAACAAAAGGCACAATGCCGACTTAAGTAAAGAAGACTGGCTCTTCTTACTGGCTATGTTTAGACCCATTCCTGTGACACTAGTAACAGATTCCGATGCTTCACACCAGGTTTACTGTATCCCGTGGACCTTCTTATTGACGATGAAACACCGAAATTGCATCGGAATTAAATAGAAAAGGCACAATGCTGCATTAAGTACAAGAAGACTGACTCTTCTTACTGTCTATGTTTTGAACCATTCCAGTGACGCAAGTTATAGATTCCGATGCTTCACTTCAGGTTTACTGTATCACTTGGACCTTCTTATTGACGATGAAACACAGAAATTGCATCGGAATTAAATAGAAAAGGCACAATGCCGACTTAAGTACAAGAAGACTGACTCTTCTTACTGTCTACAATTTGAACCATTAATGTGACACTAGCTATAGATTCCGATGCTTCACTCAGGGTATACTGTATCCCTCTGACCTTCGTATTGACGATGAAACACAGAAATTGCATCGAAATTAAATAGAAAAGGCACAATGCCGACTTAAGTACAAGAAGACTGACTCTTCTCACTGACTAAGTTTTGAACCATTCCTGTGACACTAGTTATAGATTCCGATGCTTGACTTCAGGTTTACTGTATCCCTTGGACCTTCTTATAGACAATGAAACACAGAAATTGCATCGGAATAAAACACAAAATGCAAAATGCCGACTTAAATTCAGGAAGACTGACTCTTCCTTGTGTCTATGTTTTGAACCATTCCAGTGACACAAGTTTTAGAATCCGATGCTACACTTCAGGTTTACTATATCCCTCTGACCTTCTTATTGACGATGAATCACAGAAATTGAATCGGAATTAAATACAAAAGGCAAAATGCCGACTTACGTACAAGAGGACTGACTCTTCCTACTGTGTATGTTTTGAACCATTCCTGTGACACTAGTTATAGATTCAGATGCTTCACTTCTGGTTTACTGAATCCCTTGGACCTTCTTATTGACGATGAAACACATAAATTGCATCGGAATTAAATACAAAAGGAACAATGCCGACTTAAGTGCAAGAAGACCGATTCTTCCTACTGTCTATAATTTGAACCATTCCTGTGACACTAGTTTTAGATTCCGATGCTTCACTTCAGGTTTACTGTATCCCTCTGACCTACTTAATGACGATGAAACACAGAAATTGAAACAGAATTTAATACAAAAGGCACAATGCCGACTTAAGTACAAGAAGACTGAATCTTCCTACTGTCTATGTTTTGAACCATTCCTGTGACACTAGTTATAGATTCCGATGCTTCATTTCAGGTTTACTGTATCCCTTGGACATTCTTACTGACGATGAAACACAGAAATTGCATCGGAATTAATAACATAAGGCACAATGCCGACTTAAGTACAAGAAGACTGACTCTTCTTACTGGCTATGTTTTGAACAATTCCTGTGACACTAGTTATAGATTCCGATGCTTCACTTCAGGTTTGCTGGATCCCTTGGACCTTCTTATTGACGATGAAACACAGAAATTGCATCGGAATTAAATAGAAAAGGCACAATGCCGAATTAAGTACAAGAAGACTATCTCTTCCTACTGTCTATGTTTTGAACCATTCCTGTGACACTAGTTATAGATTCCGATGCTTCACTTCAAGTTTACTGTATCCCTTGGACATTCTTATTGACGATGAAACACAGAAAATGCATTGTAATTAATAACAAAAGGCACAATGCCGACTTAAGTAAAGAAGACTGGCTCTTCTTACTGGCTATGTTTAGACCCATTCCTGTGACACTAGTAACAGATTCCGATGCTTCACACCAGGTTTACTGTATCCCGTGGACCTTCTTATTGACGATGAAACACCGAAATTGCATCGGAATTAAATAGAAAAGGCACAATGCCGACTTAAGTACAAGTAGACTTACTCTTCCCACTGTCTATCTTTTGAACCATTCCTGTGACACTAGTTTTAGATTCCGATGCTTCACTTCAGGTTTACTGTATCCTTCTGACGTTCTTATTGACGATGAAACACAGAAATTGCATCGGAATTAAATACAAAAGGCACAATGCCGACTTAAGTACAAGAAGACTGACTCTTCTTACTGGCTATGTTTTGAACCATTCCTGTAACACTAGTTATAGACTCCGATGCTTCACTTCAGGTTTGCTGAATCCCTTGGACCTTCTTATTGACGATGAAACACAGTAATTGCATCGGAATTAAATACAAAAGGCACAATGCCGCATTAAGTACAAGAAGATTGACTCTTCTTACTGTCTATGTTTTGAACCATTCCAGTAACGCAAGTTATAGATTCCGGTGCTTCACTTCAGGTTTACTGAATCACTTGGACCTTCTTATTGACGATGAAACACAGAAATTGCATCGGAATTAAATAGAAAAGGCACAAAGCCGACTGAAGTACAAGAAGACTGACTCTTCTTACTGTCTACAATATGAACCATTAATGTGACACTAGCTATAGATTCCGATGCTTCACTCAGGGTATACTGTATCCCTTGGACCTTCGTATTGACGATGAAACACAGAAATTGCATCGAAATTAAATAGAAAAGGCACAATGCCGACTTAAGTACAAGAAGACTGACTCTTCTCACTGACTAAGTTTTGAACCATTCCTGTGACACTAGTTATAGATTCCGATGCTTGACTTCAGGTTTACTGTATACCTGGGACCTTCTTATTGACGAAGAAACACAGAAATTGCATCGGAACTAAATAGAAAAGGCACAATGCCGACTTAGGTACAAGTAGACTTACCCTTCCCACTGTCTATGTTTTGAACCATTCCTGTGACACTAGTTTTAGATTCCGATGCTTCACTTCAGGTTTACTGTATCCCTCTGACGTTCTTATTGACGATGAAACACAGAAATTGCATCGGAATTAAATACAAAAGGCACAATGCTGACATAAGTACAAGAGACTGACTCTTCCTACTGTCTATGTTTTGAACTATTCCTATGACACTAGTTATGGATTCCGATGCTTCACTTCAGGTTTACTGTATCCCTTGGACCTTCTTATAGACAATGAAACACAGAAATTGCATCGGAATTAAATACAAAATGCAAAATGCCGACTTAAATTCAAGAAGACTGACTCTTCCTTCTGTCTATGTTTTGAACCATTCCAGTGACACAAGTTTTAGAATCCGATGCTACACTTCAGGTTTACTATATCCCTCTGACCTTCTTATTGACGATGAATCACAGAAATTGCATCGGAATTAAATACAAAAGGCAAAATGCCGACTTACGTACAAGAAGACTGACTCTTCCTACTGTGTTTGTTTTGAACCATTCAGGTGACACTAGTTATAGATTCAGATGCTTCACTTCTGGTTTACTGAATCCCTTGGACCTTCTTATTGACGATGAAACACATAAATTGCATCGGAATTAAATACAAAAGGAACAATGCCGACTTAAGTACAAGAAGACTGAATCTTCCTACTGTCTATGCTTTGAACCATTCCTGTGACACTAGTTATAGATTCCGATGCTTCACTTCAGGTTTACTGTATCCCTTGGACATTCTTACTGACGACGAAACACAGAAATTGCATCGGAATTAATAACATAAGGCACAATGCTTACTTAAGTACAAGAAGACTGACTCTTCTTACTGGCTATGTTTTGAACCATTCCTGTGACACTAGTTATAGATTCCGATGCTTCACTTCAGGTTTGCTGGATCCCTTGGACCTTCTTATTGACGATGAAACACCGAAATTGCATCGGAATTAAATAGAAAAGGCACAATGCCGACTTAAGTACAAGAAGACTGATTCTTCCTACTGTCTATGTTTTGAACAATTCCTGTGACACTAGTTTTAGATTCCGATGCTTCACTTCAGTTTTACTGTATCCCTCTGACCTACTTATTGACGATGTCACACAGAAATTGAATCGGAATTATATACAAAAGGCACAATGCCGACTTAAGTACAAGAAAAATGACTCTTCTTACTGGCTATGTTTTGAACCATTCCTGTAACACTAGTTATAGACTCCGATGCTTCACTTAAGGATTGCTGAATCCCTTGGACCTTCTTATTGACGATGAAACACAGTAATTGCATCGGAATTTAATACAAAAGGCACAATGCCGCATTAAGTACAAGAAGATTGACTCTTCTTACTGTCTATGTTTTGAACCATTCCAGTAACGCAAGTTATAGATTCCGATGCTTCACTTCTGGTTTACTGAATCACTTGGACCTTCTTATTGACGATGAAACACAGAAATTGCATCGGAATTAAATAGAAAAGGCACAATGCCGACTTAAGTACAAGAAGACTGACTCTTCTTACTGTCTACAATTTGAACCATTAATGTGACACTAGCTATAGATTCCGATGCTTCACTCAGGGTATACTGTATCCCTTGGACCTTCGTATTGACGATGAAACACAGAAATTACATCGAAATTAATAGAAAAGGCACAATGCCGACTTAAGTACAAGAAGACTGACTCTTCTCACTGACTAAGTTTTGAACCATTCCTGTGACACTAGTTGTAGATTCCGATGCTTGACTTCAGGTTTACTGTATCCCTGGGACCTTCTTATTGACGAAGAAACACAGAAATTGCATCGGAACTAAATAGAAAAGGCACAATGCCGACTTAAGTACAAGTAGACTTACTCTTCCCACTGTCTATGTTTTGTACCATTCCTGTGACACTAGTTTTAGATTCCGATGCTTCACTTCAGGTTTACTGTATCCCTCTGACCATCTTATTGACGATGAAACACAGAAATTGCATCGGAATTAAATAGAAAAGGCACAATGCTGACATAAGTACAAGAGACTGACTCTTCCTACTGTCTATGTTTTGAACTATTCCTGTGACACTAGTTATGGATTCCGATGCTTCACTTCAGGTTTACTGTATCCCTTGGACCTTCTTATAGACAATGAAACACAGAAATTGCATCGGAATTAAATACAAAATGCAAAATGCCGACTTAAATTCAAGAAGACTGACTCTTCCTTCTGTCTATGTTTTGAACCATTCCAGTGACACAAGTTTTAGAATCCGATGCTACACTTCAGGTTTACTATATCCCTCTGACCTTCTTATTGACGATGAATCACAGAAATTGCATCGGAATTAAATACAAAAGGCAAAATGCCGACTTACGTACAAGAAGACTGACTCTTCCTACTGTGTTTGTTTTGAACCATTCAGGTGACACTAGTTATAGATTCAGATGCTTCACTTCTGGTTTACTGAATCCCTTGGACCTTCTTATTGACGATGAAACACATAAATTGCATCGGAATTAAATACAAAAGGAACAATGCCGACTTAAGTACAAGAAGACTGAATCTTCCTACTGTCTATGCTTTGAACCATTCCTGTGACACTAGTTATAGATTCCGATGCTTCACTTCAGGTTTACTGTATCCCTTGGACATTCTTACTGACGACGAAACACAGAAATTGCATCGGAATTAATAACATAAGGCACAATGCTTACTTAAGTACAAGAAGACTGACTCTTCTTACTGGCTATGTTTTGAACCATTCCTGTGACACTAGTTATAGATTCCGATGCTTCACTTCAGGTTTGCTGGATCCCTTGGACCTTCTTATTGACGATGAAACACAGAAGTTGCATCGGAATTAAATAGAAAATGCACAATGCCGAATTAAGTACAACAAGACTAACTCTTCTCACTGACTATGATTTGAACCATTCCTCTGGCACTAGATGTAGATTAAGATGCTTCACTTCAGGTTTACTGTATCCCTGGGACCTTCTTATTGACGAAGAAACACAGAAACGCATCGGAACTAAATAGAAAAGGCACAATGCCGACTTAAGTACAAGAAGACATACTCTTCCTACTGTCTATATTTTGAACAATTCCTGTGACACTAGTTATAGATTCCGATGCTTCACTTCAGGTTTACTGTATGACTTGGACTTTCGTATTGACGATGAAATACAGAAATTGCATCGGAATTATATAGAAAAGGCACAATGAGGACTCAAGTACAAGAAGACTAATTCTTCCTACTGTCTATGTTTTGAGCAATTCCTTTGACACTAGTTTTAGATTCCGATGCATCACTTCAGTTTTACTGTATCCCTCTGACCTACTTATTGACGATGAAACACAGAAATTGAATCGGAATTAAATAGAAAAGGCACAATGCCCACTTAAGTACAAGAAGACTATCTCGTCCTACTGTCTATGATTTGAACCATTCCTGTAACACTAGTTATAAGATTCCGATGCTTCACTTCAGGTTTACTGTATCCCTTGGACTTTCGTATTGACGATGATACACAGAAATTGCATCGGAATTAAATAGAAAAGGCACAATGCCGACTTAAGTACAAGAAGACTGATTCTTATTACTGTCTATGTTTTGAACAATTCCTGTGACACTAGTTTTAGATTCCGATGCTTCACTTCAGTTTTACTGTATCCCTCTGACCTACTTATTGACGATGAAACACAGAAATTGAATCAGAATTAAATGCAAGAGGGACAATGCCGACTTAAGTACAAGAAGACTGACTCTTCCTACTGTCTATGTTTTGAACCATTCCTGTGACACTAGTTATAGATTCCGATGCTTCACTTCAAGTTTACTGTATCCCTTGGACATTCTCATTGACGATGAAACACAGAAATTGCATTGTAATTAATAACAAAAGGCACAATGCCGACTTAAGTAAAGAAGACTGACTCTTCTTACAGGCTATGTTTTGACCCATTCCTGTGACACTAGTAACGGATTCCGATGCTTCACACCAGGTTTACTGTATCCCGTGGACCTTCTTATTGACGATGAAACACCGAAATTGCATCGGAATTAAATAGAAAAGGCACAATGCCGACTTAAGTACAAGAAGACTGATTCTTCCTACTGTCTATGTTTTGAACAATTCCTGTGACACTAGTTTTAGATTCCGATGCTTCACTTCAGTTTTACTGCATCCCTCTGACCTACTTATTGACGATGTCACACAGAAATTGAATCGGAATTATATACAAAAGGCACAATGCCGACTTAAGTACAAGAAGACTGACTCTTCTTACTGGCTATGTTTTGAACCATTCCTGTAACACTAGTTATAGACTCCGATGCTTCACTTCAGGATTGCTGAATCCCTTGGACCTTCTTATTGACGATGAAACACAGTAATTGCATCGGAATTAAATACAAAAGGCACAATGCCGCATTAAGTACAAGAAGATTGACTCTTCTTACTGTCTATGTTTTGAACCATTCCAGTAACGCAAGTTATAGATTCCGATGCTTCACTTCAGGTTTACTGAATCACTTGGACCTTCTTATTGACGATGAAACACAGAAATTGCATCGGAATTAAATAGAAAAGGCACAATGCCGACTTAAGTACAAGAAGACTGACTCTTCTTACTGTCTACAATTTGAACCATTAATGTGACACTAGCTATAGATTCCGATGCTTCACTCAGGGTATACTGTATCCCTTGGACCTTCGTATTGACGATGAAACACAGAAATTGCATCGAAATTAAATAGAAAAGGCACAATGCCGACTTAAGTACAAGAAGACTGACTCTTCTCACTGACTAAGTTTTGAACCATTCCTGTGACACTAGTTATAGATTCCGATGCTTGACTTCAGGTTTACTGTATCCCTGGGACCTTCTTATTGACGAAGAAACACAGAAACGCATCGGAACTAAATAGAAAAGGCACAATGCCGACTAAAGTACAAGAAGACATACTCTTCCTACTGTCTATGTTTTGAACAATTCCTGTGACACTAGTTATAGATTCCGATGCTTCACTTCAGGTTTACTGTATCCCTCTGACCTTCTTATTGACGATGAAACACAGAAATTGCATCGGAATTAAATAGAAAAGGCACAATGCCGACTTAAGTACAAGAAGACTGACTCTTCTTACTGTCTACAATTTGAACCATTAATGTGACACTAGCTATAGATTCCGATGCTTCACTCAGGGTATACTGTATCCCTTGGACCTTCGTATTGACGATGAAACACAGAAATTGCATCGAAATTAAATAGAAAAGGCACAATGCTGACATAAGTACAAGAGACTGACTCTTCCTACTGTCTATGTTTTGAACTATCCCTGTGACACTAGTTATGGATTCCGATGCTGCACTTCAGGTTTACTGTATCCCTTGGACCTTCTTATAGACAATGAAACACAGAAATTGCATCGGAAGTAAATACAAAATGCAAAATGCCGACTGAAATTCAAGAAGACTGACTCTTCCTTCTGTCTATGTTTTGAACCATTCCAGTGACACAAGTTTTAGAATCCGATGCTACACTTCAGGTTTACTATATCCCTCTGACCTTCTTATTGACGATGAATCACAGAAATTGCATCGGAATTAAATACAAAAGGCAAAATGCCGACTTACGTACAAGAAGACTGACTCTTCCTACTGTGTATGTTTTGAACCATTCAGGTGACACTAGTTATAGATTCAGATGCTTCACTTCTGGTTTACTGAATCCCTTGGACCTTCTTATTGACGATGAAACACGTAAATTGCATCGGAATTAAATACAAAAGGAACAATGCCGACTTAAGTACAAGAAGACTGAATCTTCCTACTGTCTATGCTTTGAACCATTCCTGTGACACTAGTTATAAATTCCGATGCTTCACTTCAGGTTTACTGTATCCCTTGGACATTCTTACTGACGACGAAACACAGAAATTGCATCGGAATTAATAACATAAGGCACAATGCTTACTTAAGTACAAGAAGACTGACTCTTCTTAGTGGCTATGTTTTGAACCATTCCTGTGACACTAGTTATAGATTCCGATGCTTCACTTCAGGTTTGCTGGATCCCTTGGACCTTCTTATTGACGATGAAACACAGAAGTTGCATCGGAATTAAATAGAAAAGGCACAATGCCGAATTAAGTACAAGAAAACTAACTCTTCTCACTGACTAGGATTTGAAACATTCCTCTGACACTAGATGTAGATTAAGATGCTTCACTTCAGGTTTACTGTATCCCTGGGACCTTCTTATTGACGAAGAAACACAGAAACGCATCGGAACTAAATAGAAAAGGCACAATGCCGACTTAAGTACAAGAAGACATACTCTTCCTACTGTCTATGTTTTGAACAATTCCTGTGACACTAGTTATAGATTCCGATGCTTCACTTCAGGTTTACTGTATGACTTGGACTTTCGTATTGACGATGAAATACAGAAATTGCATCGGAATTATATAGAAAAGGCACCTTGCCGACTCAAGTACAAGAAGACTAATTCTTCCTACTGTCTATGTTTTGAACAATTGCTGTGACACTAGTTTTAGATTCCGATGCATCACTTCAGTTTTACTGTTTCCCTCTGACCTACTTATTGACGATGAAACACAGAAATTGAAACGGAATTAAATAGAAAAGGCACAATGCCCACTTAAGTGCAAGAAGACTATCTCGTCCTACTGTCTATGATTTGAACCATTCCTGTAACACTAGTTATAAGATTCCGATGCTTCACTTCAGGTTTACTGTATCCCTTGGACTTTCGTATTGACGATGATACACAGAAATGGCATCGGAATTAAATAGAAAAGGCACAATGCCGACTTAAGTACAAGAAGACTGATTCTTATTACTGTCTATGTTTTGAACAATTCCTGTGACACTAGTTTTAGATTCCGATGCTTCACTTCAGTTTTACTGTATCCCTCTGACCCACTTATTGACGATGAAACACAGAAATTGAATCAGAATTAAATGCAAGAGGGACAATGCCGACTTAAGTACAAGAAGACTGACTCTTCCTACTGTCTATGCTTTGAACCATTCCTGTGACACTAGTTATAGATTCCGATGCTTCACTTCAAGTTTACTGTATCCCTTGGACATTCTTATTGACGATGAAACACAGAAATTGCATTGTAATTAATAACAAAAGGCACAATGCCGACTTAAGTAAAGAAGACTGACTCTTCTTACAGGCTATGTTTTGACCCATTCCTGTGACACTAGTAACAGATTCCGATGCTTCACACCAGGTTTACTGTATCCCGTGGACCTTCTTATTGACGATGAAACACCGAAATTGCATCGGAATTAAATAGAAAAGGCACAATGCCGACTTAAGTACAAGAAGACTGATCCTTCCCACTGTCTATGTTTGAACAATTCCTGTGACACTAGTTTTAGATTCCGATGCTTCACTTCAGTTTTACTGTATCCCTCTGACCTACTTATTGACGATGTCACACAGAAATTGAATCGGAATTATATACAAAAGGCACAATGCCGACTTAAGTACAAGAAGACTGACTCTTCCTACTGTCTATGTTTTGAACCATTCCTGTGACACTAGTTATAGATTCCGATGCTTCACTTCAGGTTTACTGTATCCCTTGGACATTCTTATTGACGATGAAACACAGAAATTGCATTGGAATTAATAACAAAAGGAACAATGCCGACTTAAGTACAAGAAGACTGACTCTTCTTACTGGCTATGTTTTGAACCATTCCTGTAACACTAGTTATAGACTCCGATGCATCACTTCAGGTCTGCTGAATCCCTTGGACCTTCTTATTGACGATGAAACACAGAAAATGCATCGGAACTAAATAGAAAAGGCACAATGCCGACTTAAGTACAAGTACACTTACTCTTGCCACTGTCTATGATTTGAACCATTCATGTGACTCTAGTTTTAGATTCCGATGCTTCACTTCAGGTTTACTGTGTCCCTCTGACCTTCTTATTGACGATGAAAGACATAAATTGCATCGGAATTAAATACAAAAGGAACAATGCCGACTTATGTGCAAGAAGACCGATTCTTCCTACTGTCTATAATTTGAACCATTCCTGTGACACTAGTTTTGGATTCCGATGCTTCACTTCAGGTTTACTGTATCCCTCTGACCTACTTATTGACGATGAAACACAGAAATTGAATCGGAATAAATACAAAAGGCACAATGCCGACTTAAGTACAAGGAGACTGAATCTTCCTACTGTCTATGTTTTGAACCATTCCTGTGACACTAGCTATAGATTCCGACGCTTCACTTCAGGTTTACTGTATCCCTTGGACATTCTTACTGACGATGAAACACAGAAATTGCTTCGGAATTAATAACATAAGGCACAATGCCGACTTAAGTACAAAAAGACTGACTCTTCTCACTGGCTATGTTTTGAACCATTCCTGTGACACTAGTTATACATTAAGATGCTTCACTTCAGGTTTACTGTATCCCTGGGACCTTCTTATTGACGAAGAAACACAGAAACGCATCGGAACTAAATAGAAAAGGCACAATGCCGACTTAAGTACAAGAAGACATACTCTTCCAACTGTCTATATTTTGAACAATTCCTGTGACACTAGTTATAGATTCCGATGCTTCACTTCAGGTTTACTGTATGACGTGGACTTTCGTATTGACGATGAAATACAGAAATTGCATCGGAATTATATAGAAAAGGCACAATGCCGACTTAAGTACAAGAAGACTGATTCTTCCTACTGGCTATGTTTTGAACAATTCCTGTGACACTAGTTTTACATTCCGATGCATCACTTCAGTTTTACTGTATCCTTCTGACCTACTTATAGACAATGAAACACAGAAATTGATTCGGAATTAAATACAAAAGGCACAATGCCGACCTAAGTACAAGAAGACTATCTCTTCCTACTGTCTATGTTTTGAACCATTCCTGTGACACTAGTTATAAAATTCCGATGCTTCACTTCAGGTTTACTGTATCCCTTGGACTTTCGTATTGACGATGATACACAGAAATTGCATCGGAATTAAATAGAAAAGGCACAATGCCGACTTAAGTACAAAAAGACTGATTCTTATTACTGTCTATGTTTTGAAATTTTCCTGTGACACTAGTTTTAGATTCCGATGTTCACTTCAGTTTTACTGTATCCCTCTGACCTACTTATTGACGATGAAACACAGAAATTGAATCGGAATTAAATACAAAAGGCACAATGCCGACTTAAGTACAAGAAGATTGACTCTTCCTACTGTCTATGATTTGAACCATTCCTGTGACACTAGTTATAGATTACGATGCTTCACTTCAGGTTTACTGTATCCCTTGGACATTCTTACTGACGATGAAATACAGAAATTGCATTGTAATTAATAACAAAAGGCACAATGCCGACTTAAGTAAAGAATACTGACTCTTCTTAATGGCTATGTTTTGAACCATTCCTGTGACACTGGTAATAGATTCCGATGCTTCACACCAGGTTTACTGTATCCCGTAGACCTTCTTATTGACGATGAAACACCGAAATTGCATCGGAATTAAATAGAAAAGGCACAATGCCGACTTAAGTACGAGAAGACTGATTCTTCCTACTGTCTATGTTTTGAACCATTCCTGTGACACTAGTTATAGATTCCGTTGCTTCACTTCAGGTTTACTGTATCCCTTGGACGTTCTTATTGACGATGAAACACAGAAATTGCATTGGAATTAATAACAAAAGGCACAATGCCGACTTAAGTACAAGAAGACTGACTCTTCTTACTGGCTATGTTTTGAACCATTCCTGTGACACTAGTTATAGACTCCGATGTTTCACTTCAGGTTTGCTGAATCCCTTGGACCTTCTTATTGACGATGATACACAGATATTGCATCGGAATTAAATACAAAAGGCACAATGCCGCATTAAGTACAAGAAGACTGACTCTTCTTACTGTCTATGTTTTGAACCATTCCAGTGACGCAAGTTATAGATTCCGATGCATCACTTCAGGTTTACTGTATCACGTGGACCTTCTTATTGACGATGAAACACAGAAATTGCATCGGAATTAAATAGAAAAGGCACAATGCCGACTTAAGTACAAGAAGACTGACTCTTCTTACTGTCTACAATTTGAACCATTAATGTGAAACTAGTTATAGATTCCGATGCTTCACTCAGGGTATACTGTATCCCTTGGACCTTCGTATTGACGATGAAACACAGAAATAGCATCGGTATTAAATAGAAAAGGCACAATGCCGACTTAAGTACAAGAAGACTGACTCTTCTCACTGACTAAGTTTTGAACCATTCCTGTGACACTAGTTATAGATTCCGATGCTTGACTTCGGGTTTAACGTATCCCTGGGACCTTCGTATTGACGAAGAAACACAGAAATTGCATCGGAACTAAATAGAAAAGGCACAATGCCGACTTAAGTACAAGTAGACTTACTCTTCCCACTGTCTATGTTTTGAACCATTCCTGTGACACTAGTTTTAGATTCCGATGCTTCACTTCAGGTTTACTGTATCCCTCTGACCTTCTTATTGACGATGAAACACAGAAATTGCATCGGAATTAAATACAGAAGGCACAATGCCGACATAGGTACAAGAAGACTAACTCTTCCTATTGTCTATGTTTTGAACTATTCCTGTGACACTAGTTATAGATTCCGATGCTTCACTTCAGGTTTACTGTATCCCTCTGACCTTATTATTGACGATGAAACACAGAAATTGCATCGGAATTAAATAGATAAGGCACAATGCCGTCTTCAGTACAAGAAGTCTGACCCTTGCTACTGTCTATGTTAGAACCATCCCTGTGACACTAGTTATAGATTCCGATGCTTCACTTCAGGTTTACTGTATCCCTTGGACCTTCTTATTGACGATGAAACACAGAAATTGCAACGGAATTAAATACAAAAGTCACAATGCCGACTTAAGGACAAGAAGACTGACTCTTCTAACTGACTATGTTTTGACCGTTTCTGTGACACTAGTTATGGATTCCGATGCTTCACTTCAGGTTTACTGTATCCCTCTGACCTACTTATTGACGATGAAAAACAGATATTGAATCGGAATTAAATACAAAAGGCACAATGCAGACTTAAGTACAAGAAGACTGACTCTTCCTACTGTCTATGTTTTGAACCAATCCTGTGACACTAGTTATAGATTCCGATTCTTCACTTCAATTTTACTGTATCCCTTGGACATTCTTACTGACGATGAAACACAGAAATTGCATCGTCATTAATAACAAAAGGCACAATGCCGACTTAAGTACAAGAAGACTGACTCTTCTTACTGGCTATGTTTTGAACCATTCCTGTGACACTAGTTATAGATTCCGATGCTTCACTTCAGGTTTGCTGAATCCCTTGGACCTTCTTATAGACGATGAAACACAGAAATTGCATCGGAATTATATACAAAATGAGAAATGCCGACTTAAATTCAAGAAGACTGAGTCTTTCTTCTGTCTATGTTTTGAACCATTCCTGTGACACTAGTTTTAGATTCCGATGCTTCACTTCAGGTTTACTGTATCCCTCTGACCTTCTTATTGACGAGAAATCACAGAAATTGCATCGTAATTAAATACAAAAGGCAAATTCCGACTTAGGTACAAGAAGACTGACTCTTCCTACTGTCTATGCTTTGAACCATTCCTGTGACACTAGTTATAGATTCAGATGATTCACTTCTGGTTTACTAAATCCCTTTGACCTTCTTATTGGCGATGAAACACATAAATTGCATCGGAATTAAATACAAAAGGAACAATGCCGACTTAAGTACAAGAAGACTGACTCTTCCTACTGTCTATGATTTGAACAATTCCTGTGACACTAGTTTTAGATTCCGATGCATCACTTCAGTTTTACTGTATCTCTCTGACATACTTATTGACGATGAAACACAGAAATTGGGTCGGAATTAAATACAAAAGGCACAATGCCGACTTAAGTACTAGAAGACTATCTCTTCCTACTGTCTATGTTTTGAACCATTCCTGTGACACTAGTTATAAAATTCCGATGCTTCACTTCAGGTTTACTGTATCACTTGGACTTTCGTATTGACGATGAAACACAGAAATTGCATCGGAATTATATAGAAAAGGCACAATGCCGACTTAAGTACAAGAAGACTGATTCTTCCAACTGTCTATGTTTTGAACAATTCCTGTGACACTAGTTTTAGATTCCGATGCTTCACTTCTGTTTTACTGTATCCCTCTGACTTACTTATTGACAATGAAACACAGAAATTGAATCGGAATTAAATACAAAAGGCACAATGCCGACTTAAGTACAAGAAGACTGACTCTTCCTACTGTCTATGTTTCGAACCATTCCTGTGACACTAGTTATAGATTCGGATGCTTCACTTCAGGTTTACTGTATCCCTTGGACATTCTTATTGACGATGAAACACAGAAATTGCATCGGAATTAATAACAAAAGGCACAATGCCGACTTAAGTACAAGAAGACTGACTCTTCTTACTGGCTATGTTTTGAACCATTCCTGTGACACTAGTTATAGATTCCGATGCTTCACTTCAGGTTTACTGTATCCCTTGGACATTCTTATTGACGATGAAACACAGAAATTGAATCGGAATTAAATACAAAAGGCACAATGCCGACTTAAGTACAAGAAGACTGACTCTTCTTACTGTGTATGTTTTGAACCATTCCTGTGACGCAAGTTATACATTCCGATGCTTCACCTCAGGCTTACTGTATCACTTGGACCTTCTAATTGACGATGAAACACAGAAATTGCATCGGAATTAAATAGAAAAGGAACAATGCCAACTTAAGTACAAGAAGACTGACTCTAGTTACTGTGTACGTTTTGAACCATTCCTGTGACACTAGATATAGATTCCGATGCTTCACTCCAGGTTTACTGTATCCCCTGGACCTTCGTATTGACGAAGAAACACAGAAATTTCATCGGAATTAAATAGAATAGGCACAATGCCCACTTATGTTCAAGAAGACTGACTCTTCTAACTGTCTAAGTTTTGAACCATTCCTGTGACACTAGATATAGTTTCCAATGCTTCACTTCAGGTTTACTGTATCCCTGGGAGCCTTTTATTGTCGAGGAAACACAGAAATTGCATCGGAACTAAATAAAAAAGGCACAATGCTGACTTAAGTACAAGTAGACCTACTCTTCCTACTGTCTATGTTATGAACCATTCCTGTGACACTAGTTTTGGATTCCGATGCTTCACTTCAGGTTTACTGTATCCCTCTGACCTTCTTATTGACGATGAAACACAGAAATTGCATCGGAATTAAATACAAAAATCACAATGCCGAATTAAGTACAAGAAGACTGACTCTTCTTACTGTCTATGTTTTGAACCATTCCTGTGACGCAAGTTACAGATTCCGAAGCTTCACTTCAGGTTCCTGTATCACTTGGACCTTCGTATTGACGATTAAACACAGAAATTGCATCGGAATTAAATGGAAAAGGCACAATGCCGACTTAAGTACAAGAAGACCGACTCTTCTTACTGTCTACGATTTGAACCATTCCTGTGACACTAGTTATAGATTCCGATGCTTCACTCCAGGTATACTGTATCCCTTGGCCCTTCGTATTGACGATGAAACACAGAAATTGCATCGGAATTAAATAGAAAAGGCACAATGCCGAATTAAGTACAAGAAGACTGACTCTTCTTACTGTCTAAGATTTGAACCTTTCCTGTGACACTAGTTATAGATTCCGATACTTCACTTTAGGTTTACTGTATCCCTGGGACCTTCATATTGACCAACAAACACAGCAATTGCATCGGAACTAAATAGAAAAGGCACGATTCCGACTTAAGTACAAGTAGACTTACTCTTCCTACTGTCTATGTTTTGAACCATTCCTGTGACACTAGTTATAGATTCCGATGCTTTACTTCAGGTTTACTAAATCCCTTGGACCCTGTTATTGACGATGAAACACAGAAATTGCATCGGAATTAAATACAAAAGGCACAATGCCGACTTAAGTACAAGAAGACTGACTCTTCTTACTGTCTTTGTTTTGAACCATTCCTGTGACACTAGTAATAGATTCCGATCCTTCACACCAGGTTTACTGTATCCCGTGGACCTTCTTATTGACGATGAAACACCGAAATTGCATCGGAATTAAATAGAAAAGGCACAATGCCGACATAAGTACAGGAAGACTGGCTCTTCTTACTGTTTATGTTTTGAACCATTCCTGTGACACTAGTCATAGATTCCGATGCTTCACTTCAGATTTACTGTATCCCTTGGACCTTCGTATAGACGATGAAACACAGAAATTGCATCGGAATTAAATACAAAATGCAAAATGCCGACTTAAATTCAAGAAGACTGACTCTTCCTTCTGTCTATGTTTTCAACCATTACTCTGACACTAGTTTTAGATTCCGATGCTTCACTTCAGGTTTACTGTATCCCTTGGACATTCTTATTGACGATGAAACACAGAAATTGCATCGGAATTAATAACAAAAGGCAGAATGCCGACTTAAGTACAAGTAGACTGACTCTTCTTACTGGCTATGTTTTGAACCATTCCTGTGACACTAGTTATAGACTCCGATGCTTCACTTCAGGTTTGCTGAATCCCTTGGACCTTCTTATTGACGATGAAACGCAGAAATTGCATCGGAATTAAATAGAAAAGGCACAATGCCGACTTAAGTACAAGAAGACTGACTCTTCTTACTGCCTACGAATTGAACCATTCCTGTGACACTAGTTATACATTCCGATGCTTCACTCCACGTTTACTGTATCCCTTGGACCTTCGTATTGACGATGAAACTCAGAAATTGCGTCGGAATTAAATACAAAAGACACAATGCCGACATAAGTACAAGAAGACTGACTCTTCCTACTGTCTATGTTTTGAACCATTCCTGTGACACTAGTTATAGACTCCGATGCTTCACTTCAGGTTTACTGTATCACTTGGACATTCTTATTGACGATGAAACACAGAAATTGCATCGGAATTAAACACAAAAGGTACAATGCCGACTTAAGGACAAGAAGACTGACTCTTCTTACTGACTATGTTTTGACCATTCCTGTGACACCAGTTTTAGATTCCGATGCTTCACTTCATGTTTACTGTATCCCTCTGACCTTCTTATTGACGATGAAACACAGAAATTGCATCGGAATTAAATAGAAAAGGCACAATGCCGACTTAAGTACAAGAAGACTGGCTCTTCTTACTGTTTATGTTTTGAACCATTCCTGTGACACTAATTATAGATTCCGATGCTTACTTCAGGTTTAGTGTATCCCTTGGACCTTCTTATAGACGATGAAACACAGAAATTGCATCGGAATTAAATACAAAATGCAAAACGCCGACTTAAATTCAAGAAGACTGACTATTCCTTCTGTCTATGTTTTAAACCATTCCTGTGACACTAGTTTTCGATTCCGATGCTTCACTTCAGGTTTACTGTATCCCTCTGACCTTCTTATTGACGATGAATCACAGAAATTGCATCGGAATTAAATACAAAAGGCAAAATGCCGACTTAGGTACAAGAAGTCTGACTCTTCCTACTGTCTATGTTTTGAACCATTCCTGTGACACTAGTTATAGATTCATATGCTTCACTTCTGGTTTACTGAATCCCTTGGACCTTCTTATTGACGATGAAACACATAAATTGCATCGGAATTAAATAGAAAAGGCACAATGCCGACTTAAGTACAAGAAGACCGACTCTTCTTACTGTCTACGATTTGAACCATTCCTGTGACACTAGTTAAAGATTCCGATGCTTCACTCCAGGTATACTGTATCCCTTGGCCCTTCGTATTGACGATGAAACACAGAAATTGCATCGGAATTAAATAGAAAAGGCACAATGCCGACTTAAGTACAAGAAGACTGACTCTTCTCACTGACTAAGATTTGAACCTTTCCTGTGACACTAGTTATAGATTCCGATACTTCACTTTAGGTTTACTGTATCCCTGGGACCTTCATATTGACCAACAAACACAAAAATTGCATCGGAACTAAATAGAAAAGGCACGATGCCGACTTAAGTACAAGTAGACTTACTCTTCCTACTGTCTATGTTTTGAACCATTCTTGTGACACTAGTTATAGATTCCGATGCTTTACTTCAGGTTTACTGAATCCCTTGGACCCTGTTATTGACGATGAAACACAGAAATTGCATCGGAATTAAATACAAAAGGCACAATGCCGACTTAAGTACAAGAAGACTGACTCTTCTTACTGTCTTTGTTTTGAACCATTCCTGTGACACTAGTAATAGATTCCGATGCTTCACACCAGGTTTACTGTATCCCGTGGACCTTCTTATTGACGATGAAACACCGAAATTGCATCGGAATTAAATAGAAAAGGCACAATGCCGACATAAGTACAAGAAGACTGGCTCTTCTTACTGTTTATGTTTTGAACCATTCCTGTGACACTAGTTATAGATTCCGATGCTTCACTTCAGGTTTATTGTATCCCTTGGACCTTCGTATAGACGATGAAACACAGAAATTGCATCGGAATTAAATACAAAATGCAAAATGCCGACTTAAATTCAAGAAGACTGACTCTTCCTTCTGTCTATGTTTTCAACCATTACTCTGACACTAGTTTTAGATTCCGATGCTTCACTTCAGGTTTACTGTATCCCTTGGACATTCTTATTGACGATGAAAAACTGAAATTGCATCGGAATTAATAACAAAAGGCAGAATGCCGACTTAAGTACAAGTAGACTGACTCTTCTTACTGGCTATGTTTTGAACCATTCCTGTGACACTAGTTATAGACTCCGATGCTTCACTTCAGGTTTGCTGAATCCCTTGGACCTTCTTATTGACGATGAAACGCAGAAATTGCATCGGAATTAAATAGAAAAGGCACAATGCCGACTTAAGTACAAGAAGACTGACTCTTCTTACTGCCTACGAATTGAACCATTCCTGTGACACTAGTTATACATTCCGATGCTTCACTCCACGTTTACTGTATCCCTTGGACCTTCGTATTGACGATGAAACACAGAAATTGCATCGGAATTAAATACAAAATGCAAAATGCCGACTTAAATTCTAGAAGACTGACTATTCCTTCTGTCTATGTTTTAAACCATTCCTGTGACACTAGTTTTCGATTCCGTTGCTTCACTTCAGGTTTACTGTATCCCTCTGACCTTCTTATTGACAATGAAACACAGAAATTGCATCGGAATTAAATACAAAAATCACAATGCCGAATTAAGTACAAGAAGACTGACTCTTCTTACTGTCTATGTTTTGAGCCATTCCTGTGACGCAATTTACAGATTCCGAAGCTTCACTTCAGGTTCCTGTATCACTTGGACCTTCGTATTGACGATTAAACACAGAAATTGCATCGAAATTAAATAGAAAAGGCACAATGCCGACTTAAGTACAAGAAGACCGACTCTTCTTACTGTCTACGATTTGAACCATTCCTGTGACACTAGTTATAGATTCCGATGCTTCACTCCAGGTATACTGTATCCCTTGGCCCTTCGTAATGACGATGAAACACAGAAATTGCATCGGAATTAAATAGAAAAGGCACAATGCCGACTTAAGTACAAGAAGACTGACTCTTCTCACTGACTAAGATTTGAACCTTTCCTGTGACACTAGTTATAGATTCCGATACTTCACTTTAGGTTTACTGTATCCCTGGGACCTTCATATTGACCAACAAACACAGAAATTGCATCGGAACTAAATAGAAAAGGCACGATGCCGACTTAAGTACAAGTAGACTTACTCTTCCTACTGTCTATGTTTTGAACCATTCCTGTGACACTAGTTATAGATTCCGATGCTTTACTTCAGGTTTACTGAATCCCTTGGACCCTGTTATTGACGATGAAGCACAGAACTTGCATCGGAATTAAATACAAAAGGCACAATGCCGACTTAAGTACAAGAAGACTGACTCTTCTTACTGTCTTTGTTTTGAACCATTCCTGTGACACTAGTAATAGATTCCGATGCTTCACACCAGGATTACTGTATCCCGTGGACCTTCTTATTGACGATGAAACACCGAAATTGCATCGGAATTAAATAGAAAAGGCACAATGCCGACATAAGTACAAGAAGACTGGCTCTTCTTACTGTTTATGTTTTGAACCATTCCTGTGACACTAGTTATAGATTCCGATGCTTCACTTCAGGTTTACTGTATCCCTTGCACCTTCGTATAGACGATGAAACACAGAAATTGCATCGGAATTAAATACAAAATGCAAAATGCCGACATAATTTCAAGAAGACTGACTCTTCCTTCTGTCTATGTTTTCAACCATTACTCTGACACTAGTTTTAGATTCCGATGCTTCACTTCAGGTTTACTGTATCCCTTGGACATTCTTATTGACGATGAAACACAGAAATTGCATCGGAATTAATAACAAAAGGCAGAATGCCGACTTAAGTACAAGTAGACTGACTCTTCTTACTGGCTATGTTTTGAACCATTCCTGTGACACTAGTTATAGACTCCGATGCTTCACTTCAGGTTTGCTGAATCCCTTGGACCTTCTTATTGACGATGAAACGCAGAAATTGCATCGGAATTAAATAGAAAATGCACAATGCCGACTTAAGTACAAGAAGACTGACTCTTCTTACTGCCTACGAATTGAACCATTCCTGTGACACTAGTTATACATTCCGATGCTTCACTCCACGTTTACTGTATCCCTTGGACCTTCGTATTGACGATGAAACTCAGAAATTGCATCGGAATTAAACACAAAAGGCACAATGCCGACTTAAGGACAAGAAGACTGACTCTTCTTACTGACTATGTTTTGACCATTCCTGTGACACCAGTTATAGATTCCGATGCTTCACTTCATGTTTACTGTATCCCTCTGACCTTCTTATTGACGATGAAACACAGAAATTGCATCGGAATTAAATAGAAAAGGCACAATGCCGACTTAAGTACAAGAAGACTGGCTCTTCTTACTGTTTATGTTTTGAACCATTCCTGTGACACTAATTATAGATTCCGATGCTTACTTCAGGTTTAGTGTATCCCTTGGACCTTCTTATAGACGATGAAACACAGAAATTGCATCGGAATTAAATACAAAATGCAAAATGCCGACTTAAATTCAAGAAGACTGACTATTCCTTCTGTCTATGTTTTAAACCATTCCTGTGACACTAGTTTTCGATTCCGATGCTTCACTTCAGGTTTACTGTATCCCTCTGACCTTCTTATTGACGATGAATCACAGAAATTGCATCGGAATTAAATACAAAAGGCTAAATGCCGACTTAGGTACAAGAAGTCTGACTCTTCCTACTGTCTATGTTTTGAACCATTCCTGTGACACTAGTTATAGATTCATATGCTTCACTTCTGGTTTACTGAATCCCTTGGACCTTCTTATTGACGATGAAACACATAAATTGCATCGGAATTAATAACAAAAGGCACAATGCCGACTTAAGTACAAGAAGACTATCTCTTCCTATTGTCTATGTTTTGAACCATTCCTGTGACACTAGTTATAAAATTCCGATGCTTCACATCAATTTTACTGTATCCCTTGGACTTTCGTATTGACGATGAAACACAGAAATTGCATTGGAATTAAATAGAAATGGCACAATGCCAACTTAATTACAAGAAGAGTGATTCTTCCTACTGTCTATGTTTGGAACAATTCCTGTGACACTAGTTTTAGATTCCGATGCTTCACTTCAGTTTTACTGTATCCCTCTGACCGACTTATTGACGATGAAACACAGAAATTGAATCGGAATTAAATACAAAAGGCACAATGCCGACTTAAGTACAAGAAGACTGACTCTTCTTACTGGCTATGTTTTGAACCATTCCTGTGGCACTAGTTATAGACTCCGATGCTTCACTTCAGGTTTACTGTATCCCTTGGACATTCTTATTGACAATGAAACACAGAAATTGCATCGGAATTTATAACAAAAGGAACAATGCCGACTTAAGTACAAGAAGACTGACTCTTCTTACTGGCTATGTTTTGAACCGTTCCTGTGACACTAGTTATAGACTCCGATGCTTCACTTCAGGTTTGCTGAATCCCTTGGGCCTTCTTATTGACGATGAAACACAGAAATTGCATCGGAATTAAATACAAAAGGCACAATGCCGCATTAAGTACAAGAAGACTGACTCTTCTTACTGTCTATGATTTGAACCATTCCAGTGACGCAAGTTATAGATTCCGATGCTTCACTTCAGGTTTACTGTATCACGTGGACCTTCTTATTGACGATGAAACACAGAAATTGCATCGGAATTAAATAGAAAAGGCACAATGCCGACTTAAGTACAAGAAGACTGACTCTTCTTACTGTCTACAATTTGAACCATTAATGTGAAACTACTTACAGATTCCGATGCTTCACTCAGGGTATACTGTATCCCTTGGACCTTCATATTGACGATGAAACACAGAAATTGCATCGGTATTAAATAGAAATGGCACAATGCCGACTTAAGTACAAGAAGACTGACTCTTCTCACTGACTAAGTTTTGAACCATTCCTGTGACACTAGTTATAGATTCCGATGCTTGACTTCGGGTTTAACGTATCCCTGGGACCTTCTTATTGACGAAGAAACACAGAAATTGCATCGGAAATAAATAGAAAAGGCACAATGCCGACTTAAGTACAAGTAGACTTACTCTTCCCACTGTCTATGTTTTGAATCATTCCTGTGACACTAGTTTTAGATTCCGATGCTTCACTTCAGGTTTACTGTATCCCTCTGACCTTCTTATTGACGATGAAACACAGAAATTGCATCGGAATTAAATACAAAAGGCACAATGCCGACATAGGTACAAGAAGACTAACTCTTCCTATTGTCTATGTTTTGAACTATTCCTGTGACACTAGTTATAGATTCCGATGCTTCACTTCAGGTTTACTGTATCCCACTGACCTTATTATTGACGAAGAAACACAGAAATTGCATCGGAATTAAATAGATAAGGCACAATGCCGTCTTCAGTACAAGAAGTCTGACCCTTGCTACTGTCTATGTTAGAACCATTCCTGTGACACTAGTTATAGATTCCGATGCTTCACTTCAGGTTTACTGTATCCCTTGGACCTTCTTATTGACGATGAAACACAGAAATTGCAACGGAATTAAATACAAAAGTCACAATGCCGACTTAAGGACAAGAAGACTGACTCTTCTAACTGACTATGTTTTGACCTTTTCTGTGACACTAGTTATGGATTCCGATGCTTCACTTCAGGTTTACTGTATCCCTCTGACCTACTTATTGACGATGAAAAACAGATATTGAATCGGAATTAAATACAAAAGGCACAATGCAGACTTAAGTACAAGAAGACTGACTCTTCCTACTGTCTATGTTTTGAACCAATCCTGTGACACTAGTTATAGATTCCGATGCTTCACTTCAGGTTTATTGCATCCCTTGGACATTCTTACTGACGATGAAACACAGAAATTGCATCGTCATTAATAACAAAAGGCACAATGCCGACTTAAGTACAAGAAGACTGACTCTTCTTACTGGCTATGATTGAACCATTCCTGTGACACTAGTTATAGATTCCGATGCTTCACTTCAGGTTTGCTGAATCCCTTGGACCTTCTTATAGACGATGAAACACAGAAATTGCATCGGAATTATATACAAAATGAAAAATGCCGACTTAAATTCAAGAAGACTGACTCTTTCTTCTGTCTATGTTTTGAACCATTCCTGTGACACTAGTTTTAGATTCCGATGCTTCACTTCAGGTTTACTGTATCTCTCTGACATACTGATTGTCGATGAAACACAGAAATGGAGTCGGAATTAAATACAAAAGGCACAATGCCGACTTAAGTACTAGAAGACTATCCCTTCCTACTGTCTATGTTTTGAACCATTCCTGTGACACTAGTTATAAAATTCCGATGCTTCACTTCAGGTTTATTGTATCACTTGGACTTTCGTATAGACGATGAAACACAGAAATTGCATCGGAATTATATAGAAAAGGCACAATGCCGACTTAAGTACAAGAAGACTGATTCTTCCAACTGTCTATGTTTTGAACAATTCCTGTGACACTAGTTTTAGATTCCGATGCTTCACTTCTGTTTTACTGTATCCCTCTGACTTACTTATTGACGATGAAACACAGAAATTGAATCGGAATTAAATACAAAAGGCACAATGCCGACTTAAGTACAAGAAGACTGACTCTTCCTACTGTCTATGTTTCGAACCATTCCTGTGACACTAGTTATAGATTCGGATGCTTCACTTCAGGTTTACTGTATCCCTTGGACATTCTTATTGACGATGAAACACAGAAATTGCATCGGAATTAATAACAAAAGGCACAATGCCGACTTAAGTACAAGAAGACTGACTCTTCTTACTGGCTATGTTTGAACCGTCCTGTGACACTAGTTATGGATTCCGGTGCTTCATTTCTGTTTTACTGTATCCCTCTGACTTACTTATTGACGATGAAACACAGAAATTGAATCGGAATTAAATACAAAAGGCACAATGCCGAATTAAGTACAAGAAGACTGACTCTTCTTACTGTGTATGATTTGAACCATTCCTGTGACGCAAGTTATACATTCCGATGCTTCACCTCAGGTTTACTGTATCACTTGGACCTTCTTATTGACGATGAAACACAGAAATTGCATCGGAATTAAATAGAAAAGGAACAATGCCGACTTAAGTACAAGAAGACTGACTCTAGTTACTGTCTACGTTTTGAACCATTCCTGTGACACTAGATATAGATTCCGATGCTTCACTTCAGGTTTACTGTATCCCCTGGACCTTCGTATTGACGATGAAACACAGAAATTTCATCGGAATTAAATAGAATAGGCACAATGCCGACTTATGTTCAAGAAGACTGACTCTTCTCACTGTCTAAGTTTTGAACCATTCCTGTGACACTAGATATAGATTCCAATGCCTCACTTCAGGTTTACTGTATCCCTGGGAGCTTTTTATTGACGAAGAAACACAGAAATTGCATCGGAACTAAATAGAAAATGCACAATGCTGACTTAAGTACAAGTAGACTTACTCTTCCTACTGTCTATGTTATGAACCATTCCTGTGACACTAGTTTTGGATTCCGATGCTTCACTTCAGGTTTATTGTATCCCTCTGACCTTCTTATTGACGATGAAACACAGAAATTGCATCGGAATTAAATACAAAAATCACAATGCAGAATTAAGTACAAGAAGGCTGACTCTTCTTACTGTCTATGTTTTGAACCATTCCTGTGACACAAGTTACAGAATCCGAAGCTTCACTTCAGGTTTCCTGTATCACTTGGACCTTTGTATTGACGATTAAACACAGAAATTGCATCGGAATTAAATACAAAAATCACAATGCCGAATTAAGTACAAGAAGACTGACTCTAGTTACTGTCTACGTTTTGAACCATTCCTGTGACACTAGATATAGATTCCGATGCTTCACTTCAGGTTTATTGTATCCCTCTGACCTTCTTATTGACGATGAAACACAGAAATTGCATCGGAATTAATAACAAAAGGCAGAATGCCGACTTAAGTACAAGTAGACTGACTCTTCTTACTGGCTATGTTTTGAACCATTCCTGTGACACTAGTTATAGACTCCGATGCTTCACTTCAGGTTTGCTGAATCCCTTGGACCTTCGTATTGACGATGAAACGCAGAAATTGCATCGCAATTAAATAGAAAAGGCACAATGCCGACTTAAGTACAAGAAGACTGACTCTTCTTACTGCCTACGATTTGAACCATTCCTGTGACACTAGTTATACATTCCGATGCTTCACTCCAGGTTTACTGTATCCCTTGGACCTTCGTATTGACGATGAAACTCAGAAATTGCATCGGAATTAAATACAAAAGACACAATGCCGACATAAGTACAAGAAGACTGACTCTTCCTACTGTCTATGTTTTGAACTATTCCTGTGACACTAGTTATAGACTCCGATGCTTCACTTCAGGTTTACTGTATCACTTGGACATTCTTATTGACGATGAAACACAGAAATTGCATCGGAATTAAATACAAAAGGCACAATGCCGACTTAAGGACAAGAAGACTGACTCTTCTTACTGACTATGTTTTGACCATTCCTGTGACACCAGTTATAGATTCCGATGCTTCACTTCATGTTTACTGTATCCCTCTGACCTTCTTATTGACGATGAAACACAGAAATTGCATCGGAATGAAATAGAAAAGGCACAATGTCGACTTAATTACAAGAAGACTGGCTCTTCTTACTGTTTATGTTTTGAACCATTCCTGTGACCCTAATTATAGATTCCGATGCTTACTTCAGGTTTAGTGTATCCCTTGGACCTTCTTATAGACGATGAAACACAGAAATTGCATCGGAATTAAATACAAAATGCAAAATGCCGACTTAAATTCAAGAAGACTGACTATTCCTTCTGTCTATGTTTTAAACCATTCCTGTGACACTAGTTTTCGATTCCGATGCTTCACTTCAGGTTTACTGTATCCCTCTGACCATCTTATTGACGATGAATCACAGAAATTGCATCGGAATTAAATACAAAAGGCAAAATGCCGACTTAGGTACAAGAAGTCTGACTCTTCCTACTGCCTATGTTTTGAACCATTCCTGTGACACTAGTTATAGATTCATATGCTTCACTTCTGGTTTACTGAATCCCTTGGACCTTCTTATTGACGATGAAACACATAAATTGCATCGGAATTAATAACAAAAGGCACAATGCCGACTTAAGTACAAGAAGACTGACTCTTCTTACTGCCTACGATTTGAACCATTCCTGTGACACTAGTTATAGATTCCGATGTTTCACTCCAGGTTTACTGTATCCCTTGGACCTTCGTATTGACGATGAAACACAGAAATTGCATCGGAATTAAATACAAAAGGCACAATGCCGTCATAAGTACAAGAAGACTGACTCTTCCTACTGTCTATGTTTTGAACCATTCCTGTGACACTAGTTATAGACTCCGATGCTTCACTTCAGGTTTGCTGAATCCCTTGGACCTTCTTATTGACGATGAAACACAGAAATTGCATCGGAATTAAATACAAAAGGCACAATGCCGAATTAAGTACAAGAAGACTGACTCTTCTTACTGTGTATGTTTTGAACCATTCCTGTGACGCAAGTTATAGATTCCGATGCTTCACTTCGGGTTTACTGTATCCCTCTGACCTTCTTATTGACGATGAATCACAGATATTGCATCGGAATTAAATACAAAAGGCAAAATGCCGACTTAGGTACAAGAAGACTGACTCATCCTACTGTCTATGTTTTGAACCATTCCTGTGACACTAGTCTTAGATTCCGATGCATCACTTAAGTTTTACTGTATCCTTCTGAAATACATTTTGACGATGAAATACAGAAAATGAATCGGAATTAAATACAAAAGGCACAATGCCGACTTAAGTACAAGAAGACTGTCTCTTCCTACTGCCTATGTTTTGAACCATTCCTGTGACACTAGTTATAATATTCCGATGCTTCACTTCAGGTTTACTGTATCCCTTGGACTTTCGTATTGACGATGAGACAAAGAAATTGCATTGGAATTAAATAGAAAAGGCACAATGCCGACTTAAGTACGAGAAGACTGATTCTTCCTACTGTCTATGCTTTGAACAATTCCTGTGACACTAATTTTAAATTCCGATGCTTCACTTCAGTTTTACTGTATCCCTCTGACCTACTTATTGACGATGAAACACAGAAATTGAATCGGAATTAAATACAAAAGGCACAATGCCAACTTAAGTACAAGAAGACTGACTCTTCTTACTGTGTATTCTTTGAACCATTCCTGTGACGCAAGTTATAGATTAGGATGCTTCACTTCAGGTTTACTGTATCACTTGGACCTTCTTATTGACGATGAAACACAGAAATTGCATCGGAATTAAATAGAAAAGGCACAATGACGACTTAAGTAAAAGAAGACTGACTCTTCTTACTGTCTACGTTTTGAACCATTCCTGTGACACTAGTTATAGATTCCGATGCTTCACTCCAGGTTTACTGTATCCCTTGGACCTTCTTATTGACGATGAAACACAGAAATTGCATCGGTATTAAATATAAAAGGCACAATGCCGACTTAAGTACAAGAAGACTGGCTCTTCTCACTAAGTTTTGAACCATTCCTGTGACACTAGTTATAGATTCCGATGCTTCACTTCAGGTTTACTGTATCCCTCTGACCTTCTTATTGACGATGAAACACAGAAATTGCATCGGAATTAAATACAAAAGGCACAATGCCGACTTAAGTACAAGAAGACTGACTCTTCCTACTGTCTAAGTTTTGAACTATTCCTGTGACACTAGTTATAGATTCCGATGCTTCACTTCAGGTTTACTGAATCCCTTGGACCTGCTTATTGACGATGAAACACAGAAATTGCATCGGAATTAAATACAAAAGGCACAATGCCGACTTAAGTACAAGAAGACTGACTCTTCTTACGGTCTATGTTTTGAACCATTCCTGTGACACTAGTAATAGATTCCGATGCTTCACACCAGGTTTACTGTATCCCGTGGACCTTCTTATTGACGATGAAACACCGAAATTGCATCGGAATTAAATAGAAAAGGCAAAATGCCGACTTAAGTACATGAAAACTGAATCTTCTTACTGACTATGTTTTGAGCCATTCCTGTGACACTAGTAATAGATTCCGATGCTTCACTTCAGGTTTACTGTATCCCTTGGACCTTCTTATAGTCGATGAAACACAGAAATTGCATCGGAATTAAATACAAAATGCACAATGCCGACTTAAATTCAAGAAGACTGACTCTTCCTACTGTCTAAGTTTTGAACTATTCCTGTGACACTAGTAATAGATTCCGATGCTTCACACCAGGTTTACTGTATCCCGTGGACCTTCTTATTGACGATGAAACACCGAAATTGCATCGGAATTAAATACAAAAGGCACAACGCCGACTTAAGGACAAGAAGACTGACTCTTCTTACTGATTATGTTTTGACCATTCCTGTGACACTAGTTATAGATTGCGATGCTTCACTTCATGTTTACTGTATCCCTCTGACCTTCTTATTGACGATGAAACACAGAAATTCCATCGGAATTAAATAGAAAAGGCACAATGCCGACATAAGGACAAGAAGACTGGCTCTTCTTACTGTCTATGTTTTGAACCATTCCTGTGACACTAGTTATAGATTCCGATGCTTCACTTCAGGTTTACTGTATCCCTTGGACCTTAATATAGACGATGAAACACAGAAATTGCATCGGAATTAAATACAAAATGCTAAATGCCGACTTAAATACAAGAAGACTGACTCTTCCTTCTGTCTATGCTTTGAACCATTCCTGTGACACTAGTTTTAGATTCCGATGCTTCACTTCAGGTTTACTGTATCCCTCTGACCATCTTATTGGCGATGAATCACAGAAATTGCATCGGAATTAAATACAAAAGGCAAAATGCCGACTTAGGTACAAGAAGACTGACTCTTCCTACTGTCAATGTTTAGAACCATTCCTCTGTCACTAGTTATAGTTTCCGATGCTTCACTTCAGGTTTACTGTATCCCTTGGACCTTCCTATTGACGATGAAACACAGAAATTGCATCGGAATTAAATACAAAAGGCACATGGCCGACTTAAGTACAAGAAGACTGACTCTTCTTACTGCCTATGTTTTAAACCATTCCTGTGACACTAGTTATAGATTCCGCTGCTTCACTTCAAGTTTACTGAAACCCTTGGGTCTTCTTATTGACGATGAAACACAGAAATTGCATCGGAATGAAATACAAAAGGCACAATGCCGACTTAAGTACAAGAAGACTGACTCTTCTTACGGTCTATGTTTTGAACCATTCCTGTGACACAAGTAATAGATTCCCATGCTTCACACCACGTTTACTGTATCCCGTGGACCTTCTTATTGACGATGAAACACCGAAATTGCATCGGAATTAAATAGAAAAGGCACAATGCCGACTTAAGTACTTGAAAACTGAATCTTCTTACTGACTATGTGTGAACCATTCCTGTGACACTAGTTATAGATTCCTATGCTTCACTTCCGGTTTACTGTATAAATTGGATCTTCTTATTGACGAAGAAGCACAGAAATTGCATCGGAATTAAATAGAAAAGGCACAATGCCGACTTAAGTATAAGAAGACTGGCTCTTCTTACTGTCTATGGTTTGAACCATTCCTGTGACACTAGTTATAGATTCCGATGCTTCACTTCAGGTTTACTGTATCACGTGGACCTTCTTATTGACGACGAAACACAGAAATTGCGCCGGAATTAAATAGAAAAGGCACAATGCCGACTTAAGTACAAGAAGACTGACTCTTGTTACTGACTATGATTTGAACCATTCCTGTGACACTAGTTATAGATTCCGATGCTTCACTTCAGGTTTACTGTATCCCTTGGAACTTCTTATTGACGAAGAAACACAGAAATTGCATCGGAATCAAATAGAAAAGGCACAATGCCGACTTAAGTACAATAAGACTGATTCTTCCTACTGTCTATGTGTTGAACCATTCCTGTGACACTAGTTTTAGATTCCGATGCTTCACTTCTGCTTTGATGAATCCCTTGGACCTTCGTATTGACGATGAAACACAGAAGTTGCATCGGAAATAAATACAAAAGGCACAATGCCGAATTAAGTACAAGAAGACTGACTCTTCTTACTGGCTATGGTTTGAACCATTCCTGTCACACTAGTTATAGATTCCGATGCTTCACTTCAGGTTTACTGTATCACGTGGACCTTCTTATTGACGACGAAATACAGAAATTGCGCCGGAATTAAATAGAAAAGGCACAATGCCGACTTAAGTACAAGAAGACTATCTCTTCCTACTGTCTATGTTTTGAACCATTCCTGTGACACTAGTTCTAGATTCCGATGCTTCACTTCAGGTTTACCGTATCCCTTGGACCTTCTTATTGACGATGAAACACAGAAATTGCATCGGTATTAAATACAAAAGGCACAATGCCGACTTAAGTACAAGAAGACTGATTCTTCCTACTGTCCATGTTTTGAACCATTCCTATGACACTAGTTTTAGATTCCGATGCTTCACTTCTGGTTTGCTAAATCCCTTGGACCTTCGTATTGACGATGAAACACAGAAATTGCATCGGAAATAAATACAAAAGGCACAATGCCGAATTAAGTACGAGAAGGTTGACTCTTCTTACTGTCTATGTTTGTACCTTTCCAGTGACGCTAGTTATAGATTCCGATGCTACACTTCAGGTTTACTGTATCACTTGGACCTTCTTATTGACGATGAAACACAGAAATTGCATCGGAATTAAATAGAAAAGGCACAATGCCGACTTAAGTACAAGAAGACTGACTCTTCTTACCGCCTACGATTTGAACCATTCCTGTGACACTAGTTATAGATTCCGATGCTTCACTCCAGGTTTACCGTATCCCTTGGACCTTCGTATTGGCGATGAAACACAGAAATTGCATCGGAATTAAATACAAAAGGCACAATGCCGACATAAGTACAAGAAGACTGACCCTTCCTACTGTCTATGTTTTGAACCATTCCTGTGACACTTGTTATAGACTCCGATGCTTCACTTCAGGTTTACCGTATCCCCTGGATATTCTTATTGACGATGAAACACAGAAATTGCATCGGAATTAAATACAAAAGGCACAATGCCGACTTAAGGACAAGAAGACTGACTCTTCTTACTGACTATGTTTTGACCATTCCTGTGACACTAGTTATAGATTCCGATGCTTCACTTCATGTTTACTGTATCCCTCTGACCTTCTTATTGACGATGAAACACAGAAATTGATTCGGAATTAAATAGAAAAGGCACAATGCCGACTTAAGTATAAGAAGACTGGCTCTTCTTACTGTTTATGTTTTGAACCATTCCTGTGACACTAGTTATAGATTCCGATGCTTCACTTCAGGTTTACTGTATCCCTTGGACCTTCTTATAGTCGATGAAACACAGAAATTGCATCGGAAGTAAATACAAAATGCAAAATGCCGACTTAAATTCAAGAAGACTGACTCTTCCTTCTGTCTATGATTTGAAGCATTCCTGTGACACTAGTTTTAGATTCCGATGCTTCACTTCAGGTTTACTGTATCCCTCTGACCTTCTTATTGACGATGAAACACAGAAATTGCATCGGAATTAAATACAAAAGGCACAATGCCGAATTAAGTATAAGAAGACTGGCTCTTCTTACTGTTTATGTTTTGAACCATTCCTGTGACACTAGTTATAGATTCCGATGCTTCACTTCAGGTTTACTGTATCCCTTGGACCTTCTTATTGACGATGAAACACACAGATTGCATCGGAATTAAATAGAAAAGGCACAATGAAGACTTAAGTACAAGAAGACTGGCTCTTCTCACTGACTAAGTTTGAAAGATTCCTGTGACACTAGTTATAGATTCCGATGCTTCACTTCAGGTTTAATGTATCCCGTGGACCTTCTTACTGACGATGAAACACAGAAATTGCATCGGAATTAAATAGAAAAGGCACAATGCCGACTTAAGTACAACAAGACTGGCTCTTCTTACTGTTTATGTTTTGAACCATTCCTGTGACACTAGTTATAGATTCCGATGCTTCACTTCAGGTTTACTGTATCCCTTGGACCTTCTTATAGACGATGAAACACAGAAATTGCATCGGAATTAAATACAAAATGCAAAATGCCGCCTTAAATTCAAGAAGACTGACTCTTCCTTCTGTCTATGATTTGAACCATTCCTGTGACACTAGTTTTAGATTCCGATGCTTCACTTCAGGTTTACTGTATCCCTCTGACCTTCTTATTGACGATGAATCACAGAAATTGCATCGGAATTAAATACAAAAGGCAAACTGCCGACTTAGGTACAAGAAGACTGACTCTTCCTACTGTCTACGTTTTGAACCATTCCTGTGACACTAGTTATAGATTCCGATGCTTCACTTCAGGTTTACTGTATCCCTTGGACCTCCTTATTGACGATGAAACACAGGAATTGCATCGGAATCAAATAGAAAATGCACAATGCCGATTTAAGTACAAGAAGACTGTTTCTTCCTACTGTCTATGTTTTGAACCATTCCTGTGACACTAGTTTTAGATTCCGATGCTTCACTTCTGGTTTGCTGAATCCCTTGGACCTTCGTATTGACGATGAAACACAGAAATTGCATCGGAATTAAATACAAAAGCACAATGCCGAATTAAGTACAAGAAGACTGACTCTTCTTACTGTCTATGGTTTGAACTATTCCTGTGACACTTGTTATAGATTCCGATGCTTCACTTCAGGTTTACTGTATCACGTGGACCTTCTTATTGACGACGAAACACAGAAATTGCGCCGGAATTAAATAGAAAAGGCACAATGCCGACTTAAGTGCAAGAAGACTATCTCTTCCTACTGTCTATGTTTTGAACCATTCCTGTGACACTAGTTATAAAATTCCGATGCTTCACTTCAATTTTACTGTATCCCTTGGACTTCCGTATTGAAGATGAAACACAGAAATTGCATTGGAATTAAATAGAAAAGGCACAATGCCGACTTAAGTACAAGAATACTGACTCTTCCTACTGTCTATGTTTTGAACCATTTCTGTGACACTAGTTATAGATTCCGACCCTTCACTTCAGGTTTACTGTATCCCTTGGACATTCTTATTGACGATGAAACACAGAAATTGCATCGGAATTTATAACAAAATGCACAATGCCGACTTAAGTACAAGAAGACTGACTCTTCTTACTGGCTATGTTTTGAACCATTCCTGTGACACTAGTTATAGACTCCGATGCTTCACTTCAGGTTTGCTGAATCCCTTGGACCTTCTTATTGACGATGAAACGCAGAAATTGCATCGGAATTCAATACAAAAGACACAATGCCGAATTAAGTACAAGAAGTCTGACTCTTCTTACTGTGTATGCTTTGAACCATTCCTGTGACGCAAGTTATAGATTCCGATGCTTCACTTCAGGTTTACTGTATCACTTGGACCTTCTTATTGACGATGATACACAGAAATTGCATCGGAATTAAATACAAAAGGAACAATGCCGACTTAAGTACAAGAAGACTGACTCATCCTACTGTCTATGTTTTGAACCATTCCTGTGACACTAGTTTTAGATTCCGATGCATCACTTCAGTTTTACTGTATCCCTCTGACATACTTATTGACGATGAAATACAGAAATTGAATCGGAATTAAATACAAAAGGCACAATGCCGACTTAAGTACAAGAAGACTATCTCTTCCTACTGTCTATGTTTTGAACCATTCCTGTGACACTAGTTATAAAATTCTGATGCTTCACTTCAGGTTTACTGTATCCCTTGGACTTTCGTATTGACGATGAGACAAAGAAATAGCATTGGAATTAAATACAAAAGGCACAATACCGACTTAAGTACAAGAATACTGACTCTTCCTACTGTCTACGTTTTGAACCATTCCTGTGACACTAGTTACAGATTCCGATGCTTCACTCCAGGTTTACTGTATCCCTTGGACCTTCTTATTGACGATGAAACACAGAAATTGCATCGGAATTAAATAGAAAAGGCACAATGCCGACTTAAGTACAAGAAGACTGGCTCTTCTCACTGACTAAGTTTTGAACCATTCCTGTGACACTAGTTTGAAATTCCGATGCTTCACTTCAGGTTTACTGTATCCCGTGGACCTTCTTATTGACGATGAAACACAGAAATTGCATCGGAATTAAATAGAAAAGGCACAATGCCGACTTAAGTACAAGAAGACTGGCTCTTCTTACTGTTTATGTTTTAAACCATTCCTGTGACACTAGTTATAGATTCCGATGCTTCACTTCAGGTTTACTGTATGCCTCTGACCTTCTTATTGACGATGAATCACAGAAATTGCACAGGAATCAAATACAAAAGGCAAAATGCCGACTTAGGTACAAGAAGACTGACTCTTCCTACTGTCTATGTTTTGAACCATTCCTGTGACACTAGTTATAGAGTCAGATGCTTCACTACTGGTTTACTGAATCCCTTGGACCTTCTTATTGACGATGAAACACATAAATTGCATCGGAATTAAATACAAAAGGAACAATGCCGACTTAAGTGCAAGAAGACTGACTCATCCTACTGTCCTGTGACACTAGTTTTAGATTCCGATGCATCACTTCAGTTTTACTGTATCCCTCTGACATACTTATTGACGATGAAATACAGAAATTGAATCGGAGTTATATACAAAAGGCACAATGCCGACTTAAGTACAAGAAGACTATCTCTTCCTACTGTCTATGTTTTGAACCATTCCTGTGACAAGGGTTATAAAATTCCGATGCTTCACTTCAGGTTTACTGTATCCCTTGGACTTTCGTATTGACGATGAGACAAAGAAATTGCATTGGAATTAAATAGAAAAGGCACAATGCCGACTGAAGTACAAGAAGACTGATTCTTCCTACTGTCTATGATTTGAACAATTCCTGTGACACTAGTTTTAGATTCCGATGCTTCACTTCAGTTTTACTGTATCCCTCTGACCTACTTATTGACGATGAAACACAGAAATTGAATCGGAATTAAATACAAAAGGCACAATGCCGACTTAAGTACAAGAAGACTGACTCTTCCCACTGTCTATGTTTTGAACCATTCCTGTGACACTAGTTATAGATTCCGATGCTTCACTTCAGGTTTACTGTATCACTTGGACCTTCTTATTGACGATGAAACACAGAAATTGCATCGGAATTAAATAGAAAAGTCACAATACCGACTTAAGTACAAGAAGACTGACTCTTCTTACTGTGTATGCTTTGAACCATTCCTGTGACGCAAGTTATAGATTCCGATGCTTCACTTCAGGTTTACTGTATCACTTGGACCTTCTTATTGACGATGAAACACAGAAATTGCATCGGAATTAAATAGAAAAGTCACAATACCGACTTAAGTACAAGAAGACTGACTCTACTTACTGCCTACGATTTGAACCATTCCTGTGACAGTAGTTATAGATTCCGGTGCTTCACTCCAGGTTTACTGTATCCCTTGGACCTACGTATTGACGATGAAACACAGTAATTGCATCGGAATTAAATACAAAAGGCACAATGTCGACATAAGTACAAGAAGACTGACTCTTCCTACTGTCTATGATTTGAACCATTCCTGTGACACTAGTTATAGACTCCGATGCTTCACTTCAGGTTTGCTGAATCCATTGGACCTTCTTATTGACGATGAAACACAGAAATTGCATCGGAATTAAATACAAAAGGCACAATGCCGAATTAAGTACAAGAAGACTGACTCTACTTACTGTGTATGTTTTGAACCATTCCTGTGACGCAAGTTATAGATTCCGATGCTTCACTTCAGGTTTACTGTATCCCTCTGACCTTCTTATTGACGATGAATCACAGAAATTGCATCGGAATTAAATACAAAAGGCAAAATGCCGACTTAGGTACAAGAAGACTGACTCTTCCTACTGTCTATGCTTTTGAACCATTCCTGTGACACTAGTTATAGAGTCAGATGCTTCACTTCTGGTTTACTGAATCCCTTGGACCTTCTTCTTGACGTTGAAACACATAAATTGCGTCGGAATTAAATACAAAAGGAACAATGCCGACTTAAGTACAAGAATACTGACTCTTCCTACTGTCTATGTTTTGAACCATTTCTGTGACACTAGTTATAGATTCCGACGCTTCACTTCAGGTTTACTGTATCCCTTGGACATTCTTATTGACGATGAAACACACAGATTGCATCGGAATTAAATAGAAAAGGCACAATGAAGACTTAAGTACAAGAAGACTGGCTCTTCTCACTGACTAAGTTTGAAAGATTCCTGTGACACTAGTTATAGATTCCGATGCTTCACTTCAGGTTTAATGTATCCCGTGGACCTTCTTACTGACGATGAAACACAGAAATTGCATCGGAATTAAATAGAAAAGGCACAATGCCGACTTAAGTACAACAAGACTGGCTCTTCTTACTGTTTATGTTTTGAACCATTCCTGTGACACTAGTTATAGATTCCGATGCTTCACTTCAGGTTTACTGTATCCCTTGGACCTTCTTATAGACGATGAAACACAGAAATTGCATCGGAATTAAATACAAAATGCAAAATGCCGCCTTAAATTCAAGAAGACTGACTCTTCCTTCTGTCTATGATTTGAACCATTCCTGTGACACTAGTTTTAGATTCCGATGCTTCACTTCAGGTTTACTGTATCCCTCTGACCTTCTTATTGACGATGAATCACAGAAATTGCATCGGAATTAAATACAAAAGGCAAACTGCCGACTTAGGTACAAGAAGACTGACTCTTCCTACTGTCTACGTTTTGAACCATTCCTGTGACACTAGTTATAGATTCCGATGCTTCACTTCAGGTTTACTGTATCCCTTGGACCTCCTTATTGACGATGAAACACAGGAATTGCATCGGAATCAAATAGAAAATGCACAATGCCGATTTAAGTACAAGAAGACTGTTTCTTCCTACTGTCTATGTTTTGAACCATTCCTGTGACACTAGTTTTAGATTCCGATGCTTCACTTCTGGTTTGCTGAATCCCTTGGACCTTCGTATTGACGATGAAACACAGAAATTGCATCGGAATTAAATACAAAAGCACAATGCCGAATTAAGTACAAGAAGACTGACTCTTCTTACTGTCTATGGTTTGAACTATTCCTGTGACACTTGTTATAGATTCCGATGCTTCACTTCAGGTTTACTGTATCACGTGGACCTTCTTATTGACGACGAAACACAGAAATTGCGCCGGAATTAAATAGAAAAGGCACAATGCCGACTTAAGTGCAAGAAGACTATCTCTTCCTACTGTCTATGTTTTGAACCATTCCTGTGACACTAGTTATAAAATTCCGATGCTTCACTTCAATTTTACTGTATCCCTTGGACTTCCGTATTGAAGATGAAACACAGAAATTGCATTGGAATTAAATAGAAAAGGCACAATGCCGACTTAAGTACAAGAATACTGACTCTTCCTACTGTCTATGTTTTGAACCATTTCTGTGACACTAGTTATAGATTCCGACGCTTCACTTCAGGTTTACTGTATCCCTTGGACATTCTTATTGACGATGAAACACAGAAATTGCATCGGAATTTATAACAAAATGCACAATGCCGACTTAAGTACAAGAAGACTGACTCTTCTTACTGGCTATGTTTGAACCATTCCTGTGACACTAGTTATAGACTCCGATGCTTCACTTCAGGTTTGCTGAATCCCTTGGACCTTCTTATTGACGATGAAACGCAGAAATTGCATCGGAATTCAATACAAAAGACACAATGCCGAATTAAGTACAAGAAGTCTGACTCTTCTTACTGTGTATGCTTTGAACCATTCCTGTGACGCAAGTTATAGATTCCGATGCTTCACTTCAGGTTTACTGTATCACTTGGACCTTCTTATTGACGATGATACACAGAAATTGCATCGGAATTAAATACAAAAGGAACAATGCCGACTTAAGTACAAGAAGACTGACTCATCCTACTGTCTATGTTTTGAACCATTCCTGTGACACTAGTTTTAGATTCCGATGCATCACTTCAGTTTTACTGTATCCCTCTGACATACTTATTGACGATGAAATACAGAAATTGAATCGGAATTAAATACAAAAGGCACAATGCCGACTTAAGTACAAGAAGACTATCTCTTCCTACTGTCTATGTTTTGAACCATTCCTGTGACACTAGTTATAAAATTCCGATGCTTCACTTCAGGTTTACTGTATCCCTTGGACTTTCGTATTGACGATGAGACAAAGAAATAGCATTGGAATTAAATACAAAAGGCACAATACCGACTTAAGTACAAGAATACTGACTCTTCCTACTGTCTACGTTTTGAACCATTCCTGTGACACTAGTTACAGATTCCGATGCTTCACTCCAGGTTTACTGTATCCCTTGGACCTTCTTATTGACGATGAAACACAGAAATTGCATCGGAATTAAATAGAAAAGGCACAATGCCGACTTAAGTACAAGAAGACTGGCTCTTCTCACTGACTAAGTTTTGAACCATTCCTGTGACACTAGTTTGAAATTCCGATGCTTCACTTCAGGTTTACTGTATCCCGTGGACCTTCTTATTGACGATGAAACACAGAAATTGCATCGGAATTAAATAGAAAAGGCACAATGCCGACTTAAGTACAAGAAGACTGGCTCTTCTTACTGTTTATGTTTTAAACCATTCCTGTGACACTAGTTATAGATTCCGATGCTTCACTTCAGGTTTACTGTATGCCTCTGACCTTCTTATTGACGATGAATCACAGAAATTGCACAGGAATCAAATACAAAAGGCAAAATGCCGACTTAGGTACAAGAAGACTGACTCTTCCTACTGTCTATGTTTTGAACCATTCCTGTGACACTAGTTATAGAGTCAGATGCTTCACTACTGGTTTACTGAATCCCTTGGACCTTCTTATTGACGATGAAACACATAAATTGCATCGGAATTAAATACAAAAGGAACAATGCCGACTTAAGTGCAAGAAGACTGACTCATCCTACTGTCCTGTGACACTAGTTTTAGATTCCGATGCATCACTTCAGTTTTACTGTATCCCTCTGACATACTTATTGACGATGAAATACAGAAATTGAATCGGAGTTATATACAAAAGGCACAATGCCGACTTAAGTACAAGAAGACTATCTCTTCCTACTGTCTATGTTTTGAACCATTCCTGTGACAAGGGTTATAAAATTCCGATGCTTCACTTCAGGTTTACTGTATCCCTTGGACTTTCGTATTGACGATGAGACAAAGAAATTGCATTGGAATTAAATAGAAAAGGCACAATGCCGACTGAAGTACAAGAAGACTGATTCTTCCTACTGTCTATGATTTGAACAATTCCTGTGACACTAGTTTTAGATTCCGATGCTTCACTTCAGTTTTACTGTATCCCTCTGACCTACTTATTGACGATGAAACACAGAAATTGAATCGGAATTAAATACAAAAGGCACAATGCCGACTTAAGTACAAGAAGACTGACTCTTCCCACTGTCTATGTTTTGAACCATTCCTGTGACACTAGTTATAGATTCCGATGCTTCACTTCAGGTTTACTGTATCACTTGGACCTTCTTATTGACGATGAAAC
>NW_025727402.1:0-37929 GCF_021461385.2 Schistocerca piceifrons | reverse complement strand
CCGTACGAACGGTCGAACGAAACGGCCACATCCGGTGTGGTCTAGTGGCTAGGATACCTGGCTTTCACCCAGGAGGCCCGGGTTCGATTCCCGGTACCGGAACGGAATTTTTTCCACACGAATCGTGACAAGTTTGAGCTGTCCGAGCGGCCGTTTCCCGTCCTGCTCGCAATATAGCTACTGTTTCGTGACCGTCAGCAGAATATAGACTAGGGAAGCAGACACACGACGACCATAGAAATGGTGTGCGGCTTCATGCCACCTGTTTCCAGCGTAGGGCTGAGCAACTGCATCTGCCGAGGCCCGTTAGCTCAGTTGGTTAGAGCGTCGTGCTAATAACGCGAAGGTCGTGGGTTCGATCCCCCCACGGGCCACTACTCTTTTCCTACTACGAAAAGGCGGCGCCGATTTCAGCTGGCGAGTGTGGTGACCAAAAGATCATCACCCTGCGTGGAAGTTGATAGAGGATCCGAACCCGACTCGTCGGGGAGCGCTACAGCATTCACTCGGCAATGGCCATAATATCTTGAATACACTGGTTCTCAACCGATAAAGAGAAAATGAAAGAAAATGTCCGATTGCCGATGCGTAACAACTTTGGCCCTTGTCAGTACTTGGGCGGGTGAGCGCATGGGAACACAGGGCGCTATTGGCACTTTTACTTCCTATTTTTGTTTCTCCTTTCTTTTCGGAGCTACAGCCCGATTCGGTCAGGGAGACGCCACCGTGAAATGAAGGGGGCGTGCTGTGTGTCCATCGCCTCGCCTCTCCTTACCTCTCTCAGTCGTTTCTCGTGCTTGTCGTTTTGATATAGGCCGATTTGAGAGCGTCAGCTCTCGCGTCAGCCGAGCAAAGTCGAGACAAGTCGAGACACACTAAGGGCTGGTATGCAGCGAGTAAGAGGGCGAAAAAACAATAATTTAAGAGCGCGTGGCAAAAGTACTCATACGCGAAATTAAAAGCCTGCTGCGGTGGCCGGGAATCGAACCCGGATCAACTGCTTGGAACGCAACTATGCTGACCATTACACCACCACCGCACAAGCGAGCGCCGCGCGTCCGCGCTGTGTCGGCTTCCCGCCAGTCGGCAGCGGCCGAAGGTGATCGTACCTGGCAGGCGCATTTCGAGGCAGGCTAGGGGAGCACATCCAGACGCATTCGGACAGCGTATCCGCGCACATTTCGCATCCTTTGGCAAGAGTTGGGCGCCGGCAACGCAAGAGTACGCAGAGGACCGCGTTCTGGCGGCATTTTTAAGCAGAGCAGTGCAGTGCAGGATTCAGCGTCTGCAGCATCTTTTCCACAGAATGCTACGGCGCTTGACGGCAGTCCCACTTTCCCTTGAGACATCTGCTCGGCAAGCAGCGTCAAGTTACCGCTGGCCCGAGCATCGGTGGTTCAGTGGTAGAATGCTCGCCTGCCACGCGGGCGGCCCGGGTTCGATTCCCGGCCGATGCATCATTTTGCTTTTCCCGCGATAATGCTGCCGCGTGGCTTGAGCGCTTGAGATGCACGATCCACAAGAATGTGTAGCTGGATTTCCCTTGAGAAGGACCGAGAACGCAGCACTCGCGGGTCCCCACTAGGACGCTCGCATCATGTTCTACAGACTAGCGTCGGCCTGGCCTCACAAGTTGCTGGGTCCGGGTGCCTCCGAGGCACTGAACTTCAACGACAAGGAGTGCTGCCTATCGTTGCAACAGCTGCAGCAGCACCGCAATCAACTGGGCCGGCAGTGCACGTGTAGCAACAGAACACGTTATCCAGGAAGTACAGTGTCTCTACGTCTAATATTGGGTAAGGTGTTTACCCAGTTTCCAGGACAAGCGGTGCACCCGTGCCTCGGTAGCGCAGTAGGCAGCGCGTAAGTCTCATAATCTTAAGGTCGTGAGTTCGATCCTCACCCGGGGCATTTAATTTTCTGTGACATGGTGGTGCTGTTGCTAGGGCGCCAACGTATTTCTTGTTTGTTATCCACAGCGTTTCAACGCTTCAGCGGGAAAATGTTTACTTCCTGTTATTGCTACTTACAGCTTCCCTTTTCCTCTTCTCCCAGCAGAGCATGAAGCCAAAAGCATTGCTCTGCGACGTTTGAGGTGCGCGCCTTGCCAGTCAGTATGTGCACAGATGCTCGCAAAGAGAGGGGGGCGCCGACGCGGCACTCGACACGAAATGCGACAAGCGACCGTACGAACGGTCGAACGAAACGGCCACATCCGGTGTGGTCTAGTGGCTAGGATACCTGGCTTTCACCCAGGAGGCCCGGGTTCGATTCCCGGTACCGGAACGGAATTTTTTCCACACGAATCGTGACAAGTTTGAGCTGTCCGAGCGGCCGTTTCCCGTCCTGCTCGCAATATAGCTACTGTTTCGTGACCGTCAGCAGAATATAGACTAGGGAAGCAGACACACGACGACCATAGAAATGGTGTGCGGCTTCATGCCACCTGTTTCCAGCGTAGGGCTGAGCAACTGCATCTGCCGAGGCCCGTTAGCTCAGTTGGTTAGAGCGTCGTGCTAATAACGCGAAGGTCGTGGGTTCGATCCCCCCACGGGCCACTACTCTTTTCCTACTACGAAAAGGCGGCGCCGATTTCAGCTGGCGAGTGTGGTGACCAAAAGATCATCACCCTGCGTGGAAGTTGATAGAGGATCCGAACCCGACTCGTCGGGGAGCGCTACAGCATTCACTCGGCAATGGCCATAATATCTTGAATACACTGGTTCTCAACCGATAAAGAGAAAATGAAAGAAAATGTCCGATTGCCGATGCGTAACAACTTTGGCCCTTGTCAGTACTTGGGCGGGTGAGCGCATGGGAACACAGGGCGCTATTGGCACTTTTACTTCCTATTTTTGTTTCTCCTTTCTTTTCGGAGCTACAGCCCGATTCGGTCAGGGAGACGCCACCGTGAAATGAAGGGGGCGTGCTGTGTGTCCATCGCCTCGCCTCTCCTTACCTCTCTCAGTCGTTTCTCGTGCTTGTCGTTTTGATATAGGCCGATTTGAGAGCGTCAGCTCTCGCGTCAGCCGAGCAAAGTCGAGACAAGTCGAGACACACTAAGGGCTGGTATGCAGCGAGTAAGAGGGCGAAAAAACAATAATTTAAGAGCGCGTGGCAAAAGTACTCATACGCGAAATTAAAAGCCTGCTGCGGTGGCCGGGAATCGAACCCGGATCAACTGCTTGGAACGCAACTATGCTGACCATTACACCACCACCGCACAAGCGAGCGCCGCGCGTCCGCGCTGTGTCGGCTTCCCGCCAGTCGGCAGCGGCCGAAGGTGATCGTACCTGGCAGGCGCATTTCGAGGCAGGCTAGGGGAGCACATCCAGACGCATTCGGACAGCGTATCCGCGCACATTTCGCATCCTTTGGCAAGAGTTGGGCGCCGGCAACGCAAGAGTACGCAGAGGACCGCGTTCTGGCGGCATTTTTAAGCAGAGCAGTGCAGTGCAGGATTCAGCGTCTGCAGCATCTTTTCCACAGAATGCTACGGCGCTTGACGGCAGTCCCACTTTCCCTTGAGACATCTGCTCGGGCAAGCAGCGTCAAGTTACCGCTGGCCCGAGCATCGGTGGTTCAGTGGTAGAATGCTCGCCTGCCACGCGGGCGGCCCGGGTTCGATTCCCGGCCGATGCATCATTTTGCTTTTCCCGCGATAATGCTGCCGCGTGGCTTGAGCGCTTGAGATGCACGATCCACAAGAATGTGTAGCTGGATTTCCCTTGAGAAGGACCGAGAACGCAGCACTCGCGGGTCCCCACTAGGACGCTCGCATCATGTTCTACAGACTAGCGTCGGCCTGGCCTCACAAGTTGCTGGGTCCGGGTGCCTCCGAGGCACTGAACTTCAACGACAAGGAGTGCTGCCTATCGTTGCAACAGCTGCAGCAGCACCGCAATCAACTGGGCCGGCAGTGCACGTGTAGCAACAGAACACGTTATCCAGGAAGTACAGTGTCTCTACGTCTAATATTGGGTAAGGTGTTTACCCAGTTTCCAGGACAAGCGGTGCACCCGTGCCTCGGTAGCGCAGTAGGCAGCGCGTAAGTCTCATAATCTTAAGGTCGTGAGTTCGATCCTCACCCGGGGCATTTAATTTTCTGTGACATGGTGGTGCTGTTGCTAGGGCGCCAACGTATTTCTTGTTTGTTATCCACAGCGTTTCAACGCTTCAGCGGGAAAATGTTTACTTCCTGTTATTGCTACTTACAGCTTCCCTTTTCCTCTTCTCCCAGCAGAGCATGAAGCCAAAAGCATTGCTCTGCGACGTTTGAGGTGCGCGCCTTGCCAGTCAGTATGTGCACAGATGCTCGCAAAGAGAGGGGGGCGCCGACGCGGCACTCGACACGAAATGCGACAAGCGACCGTACGAACGGTCGAACGAAACGGCCACATCCGGTGTGGTCTAGTGGCTAGGATACCTGGCTTTCACCCAGGAGGCCCGGGTTCGATTCCCGGTACCGGAACGGAATTTTTTCCACACGAATCGTGACAAGTTTGAGCTGTCCGAGCGGCCGTTTCCCGTCCTGCTCGCAATATAGCTACTGTTTCGTGACCGTCAGCAGAATATAGACTAGGGAAGCAGACACACGACGACCATAGAAATGGTGTGCGGCTTCATGCCACCTGTTTCCAGCGTAGGGCTGAGCAACTGCATCTGCCGAGGCCCGTTAGCTCAGTTGGTTAGAGCGTCGTGCTAATAACGCGAAGGTCGTGGGTTCGATCCCCCCACGGGCCACTACTCTTTTCCTACTACGAAAAGGCGGCGCCGATTTCAGCTGGCGAGTGTGGTGACCAAAAGATCATCACCCTGCGTGGAAGTTGATAGAGGATCCGAACCCGACTCGTCGGGGAGCGCTACAGCATTCACTCGGCAATGGCCATAATATCTTGAATACACTGGTTCTCAACCGATAAAGAGAAAATGAAAGAAAATGTCCGATTGCCGATGCGTAACAACTTTGGCCCTTGTCAGTACTTGGGCGGGTGAGCGCATGGGAACACAGGGCGCTATTGGCACTTTTACTTCCTATTTTTGTTTCTCCTTTCTTTTCGGAGCTACAGCCCGATTCGGTCAGGGAGACGCCACCGTGAAATGAAGGGGGCGTGCTGTGTGTCCATCGCCTCGCCTCTCCTTACCTCTCTCAGTCGTTTCTCGTGCTTGTCGTTTTGATATAGGCCGATTTGAGAGCGTCAGCTCTCGCGTCAGCCGAGCAAAGTCGAGACAAGTCGAGACACACTAAGGGCTGGTATGCAGCGAGTAAGAGGGCGAAAAAACAATAATTTAAGAGCGCGTGGCAAAAGTACTCATACGCGAAATTAAAAGCCTGCTGCGGTGGCCGGGAATCGAACCCGGATCAACTGCTTGGAACGCAACTATGCTGACCATTACACCACCACCGCACAAGCGAGCGCCGCGCGTCCGCGCTGTGTCGGCTTCCCGCCAGTCGGCAGCGGCCGAAGGTGATCGTACCTGGCAGGCGCATTTCGAGGCAGGCTAGGGGAGCACATCCAGACGCATTCGGACAGCGTATCCGCGCACATTTCGCATCCTTTGGCAAGAGTTGGGCGCCGGCAACGCAAGAGTACGCAGAGGACCGCGTTCTGGCGGCATTTTTAAGCAGAGCAGTGCAGTGCAGGATTCAGCGTCTGCAGCATCTTTTCCACAGAATGCTACGGCGCTTGACGGCAGTCCCACTTTCCCTTGAGACATCTGCTCGGCAAGCAGCGTCAAGTTACCGCTGGCCCGAGCATCGGTGGTTCAGTGGTAGAATGCTCGCCTGCCACGCGGGCGGCCCGGGTTCGATTCCCGGCCGATGCATCATTTTGCTTTTCCCGCGATAATGCTGCCGCGTGGCTTGAGCGCTTGAGATGCACGATCCACAAGAATGTGTAGCTGGATTTCCCTTGAGAAGGACCGAGAACGCAGCACTCGCGGGTCCCCACTAGGACGCTCGCATCATGTTCTACAGACTAGCGTCGGCCTGGCCTCACAAGTTGCTGGGTCCGGGTGCCTCCGAGGCACTGAACTTCAACGACAAGGAGTGCTGCCTATCGTTGCAACAGCTGCAGCAGCACCGCAATCAACTGGGCCGGCAGTGCACGTGTAGCAACAGAACACGTTATCCAGGAAGTACAGTGTCTCTACGTCTAATATTGGGTAAGGTGTTTACCCAGTTTCCAGGACAAGCGGTGCACCCGTGCCTCGGTAGCGCAGTAGGCAGCGCGTAAGTCTCATAATCTTAAGGTCGTGAGTTCGATCCTCACCCGGGGCATTTAATTTTCTGTGACATGGTGGTGCTGTTGCTAGGGCGCCAACGTATTTCTTGTTTGTTATCCACAGCGTTTCAACGCTTCAGCGGGAAAATGTTTACTTCCTGTTATTGCTACTTACAGCTTCCCTTTTCCTCTTCTCCCAGCAGAGCATGAAGCCAAAAGCATTGCTCTGCGACGTTTGAGGTGCGCGCCTTGCCAGTCAGTATGTGCACAGATGCTCGCAAAGAGAGGGGGGCGCCGACGCGGCACTCGACACGAAATGCGACAAGCGACCGTACGAACGGTCGAACGAAACGGCCACATCCGGTGTGGTCTAGTGGCTAGGATACCTGGCTTTCACCCAGGAGGCCCGGGTTCGATTCCCGGTACCGGAACGGAATTTTTTCCACACGAATCGTGACAAGTTTGAGCTGTCCGAGCGGCCGTTTCCCGTCCTGCTCGCAATATAGCTACTGTTTCGTGACCGTCAGCAGAATATAGACTAGGGAAGCAGACACACGACGACCATAGAAATGGTGTGCGGCTTCATGCCACCTGTTTCCAGCGTAGGGCTGAGCAACTGCATCTGCCGAGGCCCGTTAGCTCAGTTGGTTAGAGCGTCGTGCTAATAACGCGAAGGTCGTGGGTTCGATCCCCCCACGGGCCACTACTCTTTTCCTACTACGAAAAGGCGGCGCCGATTTCAGCTGGCGAGTGTGGTGACCAAAAGATCATCACCCTGCGTGGAAGTTGATAGAGGATCCGAACCCGACTCGTCGGGGAGCGCTACAGCATTCACTCGGCAATGGCCATAATATCTTGAATACACTGGTTCTCAACCGATAAAGAGAAAATGAAAGAAAATGTCCGATTGCCGATGCGTAACAACTTTGGCCCTTGTCAGTACTTGGGCGGGTGAGCGCATGGGAACACAGGGCGCTATTGGCACTTTTACTTCCTATTTTTGTTTCTCCTTTCTTTTCGGAGCTACAGCCCGATTCGGTCAGGGAGACGCCACCGTGAAATGAAGGGGGCGTGCTGTGTGTCCATCGCCTCGCCTCTCCTTACCTCTCTCAGTCGTTTCTCGTGCTTGTCGTTTTGATATAGGCCGATTTGAGAGCGTCAGCTCTCGCGTCAGCCGAGCAAAGTCGAGACAAGTCGAGACACACTAAGGGCTGGTATGCAGCGAGTAAGAGGGCGAAAAAACAATAATTTAAGAGCGCGTGGCAAAAGTACTCATACGCGAAATTAAAAGCCTGCTGCGGTGGCCGGGAATCGAACCCGGATCAACTGCTTGGAACGCAACTATGCTGACCATTACACCACCACCGCACAAGCGAGCGCCGCGCGTCCGCGCTGTGTCGGCTTCCCGCCAGTCGGCAGCGGCCGAAGGTGATCGTACCTGGCAGGCGCATTTCGAGGCAGGCTAGGGGAGCACATCCAGACGCATTCGGACAGCGTATCCGCGCACATTTCGCATCCTTTGGCAAGAGTTGGGCGCCGGCAACGCAAGAGTACGCAGAGGACCGCGTTCTGGCGGCATTTTTAAGCAGAGCAGTGCAGTGCAGGATTCAGCGTCTGCAGCATCTTTTCCACAGAATGCTACGGCGCTTGACGGCAGTCCCACTTTCCCTTGAGACATCTGCTCGGCAAGCAGCGTCAAGTTACCGCTGGCCCGAGCATCGGTGGTTCAGTGGTAGAATGCTCGCCTGCCACGCGGGCGGCCCGGGTTCGATTCCCGGCCGATGCATCATTTTGCTTTTCCCGCGATAATGCTGCCGCGTGGCTTGAGCGCTTGAGATGCACGATCCACAAGAATGTGTAGCTGGATTTCCCTTGAGAAGGACCGAGAACGCAGCACTCGCGGGTCCCCACTAGGACGCTCGCATCATGTTCTACAGACTAGCGTCGGCCTGGCCTCACAAGTTGCTGGGTCCGGGTGCCTCCGAGGCACTGAACTTCAACGACAAGGAGTGCTGCCTATCGTTGCAACAGCTGCAGCAGCACCGCAATCAACTGGGCCGGCAGTGCACGTGTAGCAACAGAACACGTTATCCAGGAAGTACAGTGTCTCTACGTCTAATATTGGGTAAGGTGTTTACCCAGTTTCCAGGACAAGCGGTGCACCCGTGCCTCGGTAGCGCAGTAGGCAGCGCGTAAGTCTCATAATCTTAAGGTCGTGAGTTCGATCCTCACCCGGGGCATTTAATTTTCTGTGACATGGTGGTGCTGTTGCTAGGGCGCCAACGTATTTCTTGTTTGTTATCCACAGCGTTTCAACGCTTCAGCGGGAAAATGTTTACTTCCTGTTATTGCTACTTACAGCTTCCCTTTTCCTCTTCTCCCAGCAGAGCATGAAGCCAAAAGCATTGCTCTGCGACGTTTGAGGTGCGCGCCTTGCCAGTCAGTATGTGCACAGATGCTCGCAAAGAGAGGGGGGCGCCGACGCGGCACTCGACACGAAATGCGACAAGCGACCGTACGAACGGTCGAACGAAACGGCCACATCCGGTGTGGTCTAGTGGCTAGGATACCTGGCTTTCACCCAGGAGGCCCGGGTTCGATTCCCGGTACCGGAACGGAATTTTTTCCACACGAATCGTGACAAGTTTGAGCTGTCCGAGCGGCCGTTTCCCGTCCTGCTCGCAATATAGCTACTGTTTCGTGACCGTCAGCAGAATATAGACTAGGGAAGCAGACACACGACGACCATAGAAATGGTGTGCGGCTTCATGCCACCTGTTTCCAGCGTAGGGCTGAGCAACTGCATCTGCCGAGGCCCGTTAGCTCAGTTGGTTAGAGCGTCGTGCTAATAACGCGAAGGTCGTGGGTTCGATCCCCCCACGGGCCACTACTCTTTTCCTACTACGAAAAGGCGGCGCCGATTTCAGCTGGCGAGTGTGGTGACCAAAAGATCATCACCCTGCGTGGAAGTTGATAGAGGATCCGAACCCGACTCGTCGGGGAGCGCTACAGCATTCACTCGGCAATGGCCATAATATCTTGAATACACTGGTTCTCAACCGATAAAGAGAAAATGAAAGAAAATGTCCGATTGCCGATGCGTAACAACTTTGGCCCTTGTCAGTACTTGGGCGGGTGAGCGCATGGGAACACAGGGCGCTATTGGCACTTTTACTTCCTATTTTTGTTTCTCCTTTCTTTTCGGAGCTACAGCCCGATTCGGTCAGGGAGACGCCACCGTGAAATGAAGGGGGCGTGCTGTGTGTCCATCGCCTCGCCTCTCCTTACCTCTCTCAGTCGTTTCTCGTGCTTGTCGTTTTGATATAGGCCGATTTGAGAGCGTCAGCTCTCGCGTCAGCCGAGCAAAGTCGAGACAAGTCGAGACACACTAAGGGCTGGTATGCAGCGAGTAAGAGGGCGAAAAAACAATAATTTAAGAGCGCGTGGCAAAAGTACTCATACGCGAAATTAAAAGCCTGCTGCGGTGGCCGGGAATCGAACCCGGATCAACTGCTTGGAACGCAACTATGCTGACCATTACACCACCACCGCACAAGCGAGCGCCGCGCGTCCGCGCTGTGTCGGCTTCCCGCCAGTCGGCAGCGGCCGAAGGTGATCGTACCTGGCAGGCGCATTTCGAGGCAGGCTAGGGGAGCACATCCAGACGCATTCGGACAGCGTATCCGCGCACATTTCGCATCCTTTGGCAAGAGTTGGGCGCCGGCAACGCAAGAGTACGCAGAGGACCGCGTTCTGGCGGCATTTTTAAGCAGAGCAGTGCAGTGCAGGATTCAGCGTCTGCAGCATCTTTTCCACAGAATGCTACGGCGCTTGACGGCAGTCCCACTTTCCCTTGAGACATCTGCTCGGCAAGCAGCGTCAAGTTACCGCTGGCCCGAGCATCGGTGGTTCAGTGGTAGAATGCTCGCCTGCCACGCGGGCGGCCCGGGTTCGATTCCCGGCCGATGCATCATTTTGCTTTTCCCGCGATAATGCTGCCGCGTGGCTTGAGCGCTTGAGATGCACGATCCACAAGAATGTGTAGCTGGATTTCCCTTGAGAAGGACCGAGAACGCAGCACTCGCGGGTCCCCACTAGGACGCTCGCATCATGTTCTACAGACTAGCGTCGGCCTGGCCTCACAAGTTGCTGGGTCCGGGTGCCTCCGAGGCACTGAACTTCAACGACAAGGAGTGCTGCCTATCGTTGCAACAGCTGCAGCAGCACCGCAATCAACTGGGCCGGCAGTGCACGTGTAGCAACAGAACACGTTATCCAGGAAGTACAGTGTCTCTACGTCTAATATTGGGTAAGGTGTTTACCCAGTTTCCAGGACAAGCGGTGCACCCGTGCCTCGGTAGCGCAGTAGGCAGCGCGTAAGTCTCATAATCTTAAGGTCGTGAGTTCGATCCTCACCCGGGGCATTTAATTTTCTGTGACATGGTGTGGTGCTGTTGCTAGGGCGCCAACGTATTTCTTGTTTGTTATCCACAGCGTTTCAACGCTTCAGCGGGAAAATGTTTACTTCCTGTTATTGCTACTTACAGCTTCCCTTTTCCTCTTCTCCCAGCAGAGCATGAAGCCAAAAGCATTGCTCTGCGACGTTTGAGGTGCGCGCCTTGCCAGTCAGTATGTGCACAGATGCTCGCAAAGAGAGGGGGGCGCCGACGCGGCACTCGACACGAAATGCGACAAGCGACCGTACGAACGGTCGAACGAAACGGCCACATCCGGTGTGGTCTAGTGGCTAGGATACCTGGCTTTCACCCAGGAGGCCCGGGTTCGATTCCCGGTACCGGAACGGAATTTTTTCCACACGAATCGTGACAAGTTTGAGCTGTCCGAGCGGCCGTTTCCCGTCCTGCTCGCAATATAGCTACTGTTTCGTGACCGTCAGCAGAATATAGACTAGGGAAGCAGACACACGACGACCATAGAAATGGTGTGCGGCTTCATGCCACCTGTTTCCAGCGTAGGGCTGAGCAACTGCATCTGCCGAGGCCCGTTAGCTCAGTTGGTTAGAGCGTCGTGCTAATAACGCGAAGGTCGTGGGTTCGATCCCCCCACGGGCCACTACTCTTTTCCTACTACGAAAAGGCGGCGCCGATTTCAGCTGGCGAGTGTGGTGACCAAAAGATCATCACCCTGCGTGGAAGTTGATAGAGGATCCGAACCCGACTCGTCGGGGAGCGCTACAGCATTCACTCGGCAATGGCCATAATATCTTGAATACACTGGTTCTCAACCGATAAAGAGAAAATGAAAGAAAATGTCCGATTGCCGATGCGTAACAACTTTGGCCCTTGTCAGTACTTGGGCGGGTGAGCGCATGGGAACACAGGGCGCTATTGGCACTTTTACTTCCTATTTTTGTTTCTCCTTTCTTTTCGGAGCTACAGCCCGATTCGGTCAGGGAGACGCCACCGTGAAATGAAGGGGGCGTGCTGTGTGTCCATCGCCTCGCCTCTCCTTACCTCTCTCAGTCGTTTCTCGTGCTTGTCGTTTTGATATAGGCCGATTTGAGAGCGTCAGCTCTCGCGTCAGCCGAGCAAAGTCGAGACAAGTCGAGACACACTAAGGGCTGGTATGCAGCGAGTAAGAGGGCGAAAAAACAATAATTTAAGAGCGCGTGGCAAAAGTACTCATACGCGAAATTAAAAGCCTGCTGCGGTGGCCGGGAATCGAACCCGGATCAACTGCTTGGAACGCAACTATGCTGACCATTACACCACCACCGCACAAGCGAGCGCCGCGCGTCCGCGCTGTGTCGGCTTCCCGCCAGTCGGCAGCGGCCGAAGGTGATCGTACCTGGCAGGCGCATTTCGAGGCAGGCTAGGGGAGCACATCCAGACGCATTCGGACAGCGTATCCGCGCACATTTCGCATCCTTTGGCAAGAGTTGGGCGCCGGCAACGCAAGAGTACGCAGAGGACCGCGTTCTGGCGGCATTTTTAAGCAGAGCAGTGCAGTGCAGGATTCAGCGTCTGCAGCATCTTTTCCACAGAATGCTACGGCGCTTGACGGCAGTCCCACTTTCCCTTGAGACATCTGCTCGGCAAGCAGCGTCAAGTTACCGCTGGCCCGAGCATCGGTGGTTCAGTGGTAGAATGCTCGCCTGCCACGCGGGCGGCCCGGGTTCGATTCCCGGCCGATGCATCATTTTGCTTTTCCCGCGATAATGCTGCCGCGTGGCTTGAGCGCTTGAGATGCACGATCCACAAGAATGTGTAGCTGGATTTCCCTTGAGAAGGACCGAGAACGCAGCACTCGCGGGTCCCCACTAGGACGCTCGCATCATGTTCTACAGACTAGCGTCGGCCTGGCCTCACAAGTTGCTGGGTCCGGGTGCCTCCGAGGCACTGAACTTCAACGACAAGGAGTGCTGCCTATCGTTGCAACAGCTGCAGCAGCACCGCAATCAACTGGGCCGGCAGTGCACGTGTAGCAACAGAACACGTTATCCAGGAAGTACAGTGTCTCTACGTCTAATATTGGGTAAGGTGTTTACCCAGTTTCCAGGACAAGCGGTGCACCCGTGCCTCGGTAGCGCAGTAGGCAGCGCGTAAGTCTCATAATCTTAAGGTCGTGAGTTCGATCCTCACCCGGGGCATTTAATTTTCTGTGACATGGTGGTGCTGTTGCTAGGGCGCCAACGTATTTCTTGTTTGTTATCCACAGCGTTTCAACGCTTCAGCGGGAAAATGTTTACTTCCTGTTATTGCTACTTACAGCTTCCCTTTTCCTCTTCTCCCAGCAGAGCATGAAGCCAAAAGCATTGCTCTGCGACGTTTGAGGTGCGCGCCTTGCCAGTCAGTATGTGCACAGATGCTCGCAAAGAGAGGGGGGCGCCGACGCGGCACTCGACACGAAATGCGACAAGCGACCGTACGAACGGTCGAACGAAACGGCCACATCCGGTGTGGTCTAGTGGCTAGGATACCTGGCTTTCACCCAGGAGGCCCGGGTTCGATTCCCGGTACCGGAACGGAATTTTTTCCACACGAATCGTGACAAGTTTGAGCTGTCCGAGCGGCCGTTTCCCGTCCTGCTCGCAATATAGCTACTGTTTCGTGACCGTCAGCAGAATATAGACTAGGGAAGCAGACACACGACGACCATAGAAATGGTGTGCGGCTTCATGCCACCTGTTTCCAGCGTAGGGCTGAGCAACTGCATCTGCCGAGGCCCGTTAGCTCAGTTGGTTAGAGCGTCGTGCTAATAACGCGAAGGTCGTGGGTTCGATCCCCCCACGGGCCACTACTCTTTTCCTACTACGAAAAGGCGGCGCCGATTTCAGCTGGCGAGTGTGGTGACCAAAAGATCATCACCCTGCGTGGAAGTTGATAGAGGATCCGAACCCGACTCGTCGGGGAGCGCTACAGCATTCACTCGGCAATGGCCATAATATCTTGAATACACTGGTTCTCAACCGATAAAGAGAAAATGAAAGAAAATGTCCGATTGCCGATGCGTAACAACTTTGGCCCTTGTCAGTACTTGGGCGGGTGAGCGCATGGGAACACAGGGCGCTATTGGCACTTTTACTTCCTATTTTTGTTTCTCCTTTCTTTTCGGAGCTACAGCCCGATTCGGTCAGGGAGACGCCACCGTGAAATGAAGGGGGCGTGCTGTGTGTCCATCGCCTCGCCTCTCCTTACCTCTCTCAGTCGTTTCTCGTGCTTGTCGTTTTGATATAGGCCGATTTGAGAGCGTCAGCTCTCGCGTCAGCCGAGCAAAGTCGAGACAAGTCGAGACACACTAAGGGCTGGTATGCAGCGAGTAAGAGGGCGAAAAAACAATAATTTAAGAGCGCGTGGCAAAAGTACTCATACGCGAAATTAAAAGCCTGCTGCGGTGGCCGGGAATCGAACCCGGATCAACTGCTTGGAACGCAACTATGCTGACCATTACACCACCACCGCACAAGCGAGCGCCGCGCGTCCGCGCTGTGTCGGCTTCCCGCCAGTCGGCAGCGGCCGAAGGTGATCGTACCTGGCAGGCGCATTTCGAGGCAGGCTAGGGGAGCACATCCAGACGCATTCGGACAGCGTATCCGCGCACATTTCGCATCCTTTGGCAAGAGTTGGGCGCCGGCAACGCAAGAGTACGCAGAGGACCGCGTTCTGGCGGCATTTTTAAGCAGAGCAGTGCAGTGCAGGATTCAGCGTCTGCAGCATCTTTTCCACAGAATGCTACGGCGCTTGACGGCAGTCCCACTTTCCCTTGAGACATCTGCTCGGCAAGCAGCGTCAAGTTACCGCTGGCCCGAGCATCGGTGGTTCAGTGGTAGAATGCTCGCCTGCCACGCGGGCGGCCCGGGTTCGATTCCCGGCCGATGCATCATTTTGCTTTTCCCGCGATAATGCTGCCGCGTGGCTTGAGCGCTTGAGATGCACGATCCACAAGAATGTGTAGCTGGATTTCCCTTGAGAAGGACCGAGAACGCAGCACTCGCGGGTCCCCACTAGGACGCTCGCATCATGTTCTACAGACTAGCGTCGGCCTGGCCTCACAAGTTGCTGGGTCCGGGTGCCTCCGAGGCACTGAACTTCAACGACAAGGAGTGCTGCCTATCGTTGCAACAGCTGCAGCAGCACCGCAATCAACTGGGCCGGCAGTGCACGTGTAGCAACAGAACACGTTATCCAGGAAGTACAGTGTCTCTACGTCTAATATTGGGTAAGGTGTTTACCCAGTTTCCAGGACAAGCGGTGCACCCGTGCCTCGGTAGCGCAGTAGGCAGCGCGTAAGTCTCATAATCTTAAGGTCGTGAGTTCGATCCTCACCCGGGGCATTTAATTTTCTGTGACATGGTGGTGCTGTTGCTAGGGCGCCAACGTATTTCTTGTTTGTTATCCACAGCGTTTCAACGCTTCAGCGGGAAAATGTTTACTTCCTGTTATTGCTACTTACAGCTTCCCTTTTCCTCTTCTCCCAGCAGAGCATGAAGCCAAAAGCATTGCTCTGCGACGTTTGAGGTGCGCGCCTTGCCAGTCAGTATGTGCACAGATGCTCGCAAAGAGAGGGGGGCGCCGACGCGGCACTCGACACGAAATGCGACAAGCGACCGTACGAACGGTCGAACGAAACGGCCACATCCGGTGTGGTCTAGTGGCTAGGATACCTGGCTTTCACCCAGGAGGCCCGGGTTCGATTCCCGGTACCGGAACGGAATTTTTTCCACACGAATCGTGACAAGTTTGAGCTGTCCGAGCGGCCGTTTCCCGTCCTGCTCGCAATATAGCTACTGTTTCGTGACCGTCAGCAGAATATAGACTAGGGAAGCAGACACACGACGACCATAGAAATGGTGTGCGGCTTCATGCCACCTGTTTCCAGCGTAGGGCTGAGCAACTGCATCTGCCGAGGCCCGTTAGCTCAGTTGGTTAGAGCGTCGTGCTAATAACGCGAAGGTCGTGGGTTCGATCCCCCCACGGGCCACTACTCTTTTCCTACTACGAAAAGGCGGCGCCGATTTCAGCTGGCGAGTGTGGTGACCAAAAGATCATCACCCTGCGTGGAAGTTGATAGAGGATCCGAACCCGACTCGTCGGGGAGCGCTACAGCATTCACTCGGCAATGGCCATAATATCTTGAATACACTGGTTCTCAACCGATAAAGAGAAAATGAAAGAAAATGTCCGATTGCCGATGCGTAACAACTTTGGCCCTTGTCAGTACTTGGGCGGGTGAGCGCATGGGAACACAGGGCGCTATTGGCACTTTTACTTCCTATTTTTGTTTCTCCTTTCTTTTCGGAGCTACAGCCCGATTCGGTCAGGGAGACGCCACCGTGAAATGAAGGGGGCGTGCTGTGTGTCCATCGCCTCGCCTCTCCTTACCTCTCTCAGTCGTTTCTCGTGCTTGTCGTTTTGATATAGGCCGATTTGAGAGCGTCAGCTCTCGCGTCAGCCGAGCAAAGTCGAGACAAGTCGAGACACACTAAGGGCTGGTATGCAGCGAGTAAGAGGGCGAAAAAACAATAATTTAAGAGCGCGTGGCAAAAGTACTCATACGCGAAATTAAAAGCCTGCTGCGGTGGCCGGGAATCGAACCCGGATCAACTGCTTGGAACGCAACTATGCTGACCATTACACCACCACCGCACAAGCGAGCGCCGCGCGTCCGCGCTGTGTCGGCTTCCCGCCAGTCGGCAGCGGCCGAAGGTGATCGTACCTGGCAGGCGCATTTCGAGGCAGGCTAGGGGAGCACATCCAGACGCATTCGGACAGCGTATCCGCGCACATTTCGCATCCTTTGGCAAGAGTTGGGCGCCGGCAACGCAAGAGTACGCAGAGGACCGCGTTCTGGCGGCATTTTTAAGCAGAGCAGTGCAGTGCAGGATTCAGCGTCTGCAGCATCTTTTCCACAGAATGCTACGGCGCTTGACGGCAGTCCCACTTTCCCTTGAGACATCTGCTCGGCAAGCAGCGTCAAGTTACCGCTGGCCCGAGCATCGGTGGTTCAGTGGTAGAATGCTCGCCTGCCACGCGGGCGGCCCGGGTTCGATTCCCGGCCGATGCATCATTTTGCTTTTCCCGCGATAATGCTGCCGCGTGGCTTGAGCGCTTGAGATGCACGATCCACAAGAATGTGTAGCTGGATTTCCCTTGAGAAGGACCGAGAACGCAGCACTCGCGGGTCCCCACTAGGACGCTCGCATCATGTTCTACAGACTAGCGTCGGCCTGGCCTCACAAGTTGCTGGGTCCGGGTGCCTCCGAGGCACTGAACTTCAACGACAAGGAGTGCTGCCTATCGTTGCAACAGCTGCAGCAGCACCGCAATCAACTGGGCCGGCAGTGCACGTGTAGCAACAGAACACGTTATCCAGGAAGTACAGTGTCTCTACGTCTAATATTGGGTAAGGTGTTTACCCAGTTTCCAGGACAAGCGGTGCACCCGTGCCTCGGTAGCGCAGTAGGCAGCGCGTAAGTCTCATAATCTTAAGGTCGTGAGTTCGATCCTCACCCGGGGCATTTAATTTTCTGTGACATGGTGGTGCTGTTGCTAGGGCGCCAACGTATTTCTTGTTTGTTATCCACAGCGTTTCAACGCTTCAGCGGGAAAATGTTTACTTCCTGTTATTGCTACTTACAGCTTCCCTTTTCCTCTTCTCCCAGCAGAGCATGAAGCCAAAAGCATTGCTCTGCGACGTTTGAGGTGCGCGCCTTGCCAGTCAGTATGTGCACAGATGCTCGCAAAGAGAGGGGGGCGCCGACGCGGCACTCGACACGAAATGCGACAAGCGACCGTACGAACGGTCGAACGAAACGGCCACATCCGGTGTGGTCTAGTGGCTAGGATACCTGGCTTTCACCCAGGAGGCCCGGGTTCGATTCCCGGTACCGGAACGGAATTTTTTCCACACGAATCGTGACAAGTTTGAGCTGTCCGAGCGGCCGTTTCCCGTCCTGCTCGCAATATAGCTACTGTTTCGTGACCGTCAGCAGAATATAGACTAGGGAAGCAGACACACGACGACCATAGAAATGGTGTGCGGCTTCATGCCACCTGTTTCCAGCGTAGGGCTGAGCAACTGCATCTGCCGAGGCCCGTTAGCTCAGTTGGTTAGAGCGTCGTGCTAATAACGCGAAGGTCGTGGGTTCGATCCCCCCACGGGCCACTACTCTTTTCCTACTACGAAAAGGCGGCGCCGATTTCAGCTGGCGAGTGTGGTGACCAAAAGATCATCACCCTGCGTGGAAGTTGATAGAGGATCCGAACCCGACTCGTCGGGGAGCGCTACAGCATTCACTCGGCAATGGCCATAATATCTTGAATACACTGGTTCTCAACCGATAAAGAGAAAATGAAAGAAAATGTCCGATTGCCGATGCGTAACAACTTTGGCCCTTGTCAGTACTTGGGCGGGTGAGCGCATGGGAACACAGGGCGCTATTGGCACTTTTACTTCCTATTTTTGTTTCTCCTTTCTTTTCGGAGCTACAGCCCGATTCGGTCAGGGAGACGCCACCGTGAAATGAAGGGGGCGTGCTGTGTGTCCATCGCCTCGCCTCTCCTTACCTCTCTCAGTCGTTTCTCGTGCTTGTCGTTTTGATATAGGCCGATTTGAGAGCGTCAGCTCTCGCGTCAGCCGAGCAAAGTCGAGACAAGTCGAGACACACTAAGGGCTGGTATGCAGCGAGTAAGAGGGCGAAAAAACAATAATTTAAGAGCGCGTGGCAAAAGTACTCATACGCGAAATTAAAAGCCTGCTGCGGTGGCCGGGAATCGAACCCGGATCAACTGCTTGGAACGCAACTATGCTGACCATTACACCACCACCGCACAAGCGAGCGCCGCGCGTCCGCGCTGTGTCGGCTTCCCGCCAGTCGGCAGCGGCCGAAGGTGATCGTACCTGGCAGGCGCATTTCGAGGCAGGCTAGGGGAGCACATCCAGACGCATTCGGACAGCGTATCCGCGCACATTTCGCATCCTTTGGCAAGAGTTGGGCGCCGGCAACGCAAGAGTACGCAGAGGACCGCGTTCTGGCGGCATTTTTAAGCAGAGCAGTGCAGTGCAGGATTCAGCGTCTGCAGCATCTTTTCCACAGAATGCTACGGCGCTTGACGGCAGTCCCACTTTCCCTTGAGACATCTGCTCGGCAAGCAGCGTCAAGTTACCGCTGGCCCGAGCATCGGTGGTTCAGTGGTAGAATGCTCGCCTGCCACGCGGGCGGCCCGGGTTCGATTCCCGGCCGATGCATCATTTTGCTTTTCCCGCGATAATGCTGCCGCGTGGCTTGAGCGCTTGAGATGCACGATCCACAAGAATGTGTAGCTGGATTTCCCTTGAGAAGGACCGAGAACGCAGCACTCGCGGGTCCCCACTAGGACGCTCGCATCATGTTCTACAGACTAGCGTCGGCCTGGCCTCACAAGTTGCTGGGTCCGGGTGCCTCCGAGGCACTGAACTTCAACGACAAGGAGTGCTGCCTATCGTTGCAACAGCTGCAGCAGCACCGCAATCAACTGGGCCGGCAGTGCACGTGTAGCAACAGAACACGTTATCCAGGAAGTACAGTGTCTCTACGTCTAATATTGGGTAAGGTGTTTACCCAGTTTCCAGGACAAGCGGTGCACCCGTGCCTCGGTAGCGCAGTAGGCAGCGCGTAAGTCTCATAATCTTAAGGTCGTGAGTTCGATCCTCACCCGGGGCATTTAATTTTCTGTGACATGGTGGTGCTGTTGCTAGGGCGCCAACGTATTTCTTGTTTGTTATCCACAGCGTTTCAACGCTTCAGCGGGAAAATGTTTACTTCCTGTTATTGCTACTTACAGCTTCCCTTTTCCTCTTCTCCCAGCAGAGCATGAAGCCAAAAGCATTGCTCTGCGACGTTTGAGGTGCGCGCCTTGCCAGTCAGTATGTGCACAGATGCTCGCAAAGAGAGGGGGGCGCCGACGCGGCACTCGACACGAAATGCGACAAGCGACCGTACGAACGGTCGAACGAAACGGCCACATCCGGTGTGGTCTAGTGGCTAGGATACCTGGCTTTCACCCAGGAGGCCCGGGTTCGATTCCCGGTACCGGAACGGAATTTTTTCCACACGAATCGTGACAAGTTTGAGCTGTCCGAGCGGCCGTTTCCCGTCCTGCTCGCAATATAGCTACTGTTTCGTGACCGTCAGCAGAATATAGACTAGGGAAGCAGACACACGACGACCATAGAAATGGTGTGCGGCTTCATGCCACCTGTTTCCAGCGTAGGGCTGAGCAACTGCATCTGCCGAGGCCCGTTAGCTCAGTTGGTTAGAGCGTCGTGCTAATAACGCGAAGGTCGTGGGTTCGATCCCCCCACGGGCCACTACTCTTTTCCTACTACGAAAAGGCGGCGCCGATTTCAGCTGGCGAGTGTGGTGACCAAAAGATCATCACCCTGCGTGGAAGTTGATAGAGGATCCGAACCCGACTCGTCGGGGAGCGCTACAGCATTCACTCGGCAATGGCCATAATATCTTGAATACACTGGTTCTCAACCGATAAAGAGAAAATGAAAGAAAATGTCCGATTGCCGATGCGTAACAACTTTGGCCCTTGTCAGTACTTGGGCGGGTGAGCGCATGGGAACACAGGGCGCTATTGGCACTTTTACTTCCTATTTTTGTTTCTCCTTTCTTTTCGGAGCTACAGCCCGATTCGGTCAGGGAGACGCCACCGTGAAATGAAGGGGGCGTGCTGTGTGTCCATCGCCTCGCCTCTCCTTACCTCTCTCAGTCGTTTCTCGTGCTTGTCGTTTTGATATAGGCCGATTTGAGAGCGTCAGCTCTCGCGTCAGCCGAGCAAAGTCGAGACAAGTCGAGACACACTAAGGGCTGGTATGCAGCGAGTAAGAGGGCGAAAAAACAATAATTTAAGAGCGCGTGGCAAAAGTACTCATACGCGAAATTAAAAGCCTGCTGCGGTGGCCGGGAATCGAACCCGGATCAACTGCTTGGAACGCAACTATGCTGACCATTACACCACCACCGCACAAGCGAGCGCCGCGCGTCCGCGCTGTGTCGGCTTCCCGCCAGTCGGCAGCGGCCGAAGGTGATCGTACCTGGCAGGCGCATTTCGAGGCAGGCTAGGGGAGCACATCCAGACGCATTCGGACAGCGTATCCGCGCACATTTCGCATCCTTTGGCAAGAGTTGGGCGCCGGCAACGCAAGAGTACGCAGAGGACCGCGTTCTGGCGGCATTTTTAAGCAGAGCAGTGCAGTGCAGGATTCAGCGTCTGCAGCATCTTTTCCACAGAATGCTACGGCGCTTGACGGCAGTCCCACTTTCCCTTGAGACATCTGCTCGGCAAGCAGCGTCAAGTTACCGCTGGCCCGAGCATCGGTGGTTCAGTGGTAGAATGCTCGCCTGCCACGCGGGCGGCCCGGGTTCGATTCCCGGCCGATGCATCATTTTGCTTTTCCCGCGATAATGCTGCCGCGTGGCTTGAGCGCTTGAGATGCACGATCCACAAGAATGTGTAGCTGGATTTCCCTTGAGAAGGACCGAGAACGCAGCACTCGCGGGTCCCCACTAGGACGCTCGCATCATGTTCTACAGACTAGCGTCGGCCTGGCCTCACAAGTTGCTGGGTCCGGGTGCCTCCGAGGCACTGAACTTCAACGACAAGGAGTGCTGCCTATCGTTGCAACAGCTGCAGCAGCACCGCAATCAACTGGGCCGGCAGTGCACGTGTAGCAACAGAACACGTTATCCAGGAAGTACAGTGTCTCTACGTCTAATATTGGGTAAGGTGTTTACCCAGTTTCCAGGACAAGCGGTGCACCCGTGCCTCGGTAGCGCAGTAGGCAGCGCGTAAGTCTCATAATCTTAAGGTCGTGAGTTCGATCCTCACCCGGGGCATTTAATTTTCTGTGACATGGTGGTGCTGTTGCTAGGGCGCCAACGTATTTCTTGTTTGTTATCCACAGCGTTTCAACGCTTCAGCGGGAAAATGTTTACTTCCTGTTATTGCTACTTACAGCTTCCCTTTTCCTCTTCTCCCAGCAGAGCATGAAGCCAAAAGCATTGCTCTGCGACGTTTGAGGTGCGCGCCTTGCCAGTCAGTATGTGCACAGATGCTCGCAAAGAGAGGGGGGCGCCGACGCGGCACTCGACACGAAATGCGACAAGCGACCGTACGAACGGTCGAACGAAACGGCCACATCCGGTGTGGTCTAGTGGCTAGGATACCTGGCTTTCACCCAGGAGGCCCGGGTTCGATTCCCGGTACCGGAACGGAATTTTTTCCACACGAATCGTGACAAGTTTGAGCTGTCCGAGCGGCCGTTTCCCGTCCTGCTCGCAATATAGCTACTGTTTCGTGACCGTCAGCAGAATATAGACTAGGGAAGCAGACACACGACGACCATAGAAATGGTGTGCGGCTTCATGCCACCTGTTTCCAGCGTAGGGCTGAGCAACTGCATCTGCCGAGGCCCGTTAGCTCAGTTGGTTAGAGCGTCGTGCTAATAACGCGAAGGTCGTGGGTTCGATCCCCCCACGGGCCACTACTCTTTTCCTACTACGAAAAGGCGGCGCCGATTTCAGCTGGCGAGTGTGGTGACCAAAAGATCATCACCCTGCGTGGAAGTTGATAGAGGATCCGAACCCGACTCGTCGGGGAGCGCTACAGCATTCACTCGGCAATGGCCATAATATCTTGAATACACTGGTTCTCAACCGATAAAGAGAAAATGAAAGAAAATGTCCGATTGCCGATGCGTAACAACTTTGGCCCTTGTCAGTACTTGGGCGGGTGAGCGCATGGGAACACAGGGCGCTATTGGCACTTTTACTTCCTATTTTTGTTTCTCCTTTCTTTTCGGAGCTACAGCCCGATTCGGTCAGGGAGACGCCACCGTGAAATGAAGGGGGCGTGCTGTGTGTCCATCGCCTCGCCTCTCCTTACCTCTCTCAGTCGTTTCTCGTGCTTGTCGTTTTGATATAGGCCGATTTGAGAGCGTCAGCTCTCGCGTCAGCCGAGCAAAGTCGAGACAAGTCGAGACACACTAAGGGCTGGTATGCAGCGAGTAAGAGGGCGAAAAAACAATAATTTAAGAGCGCGTGGCAAAAGTACTCATACGCGAAATTAAAAGCCTGCTGCGGTGGCCGGGAATCGAACCCGGATCAACTGCTTGGAACGCAACTATGCTGACCATTACACCACCACCGCACAAGCGAGCGCCGCGCGTCCGCGCTGTGTCGGCTTCCCGCCAGTCGGCAGCGGCCGAAGGTGATCGTACCTGGCAGGCGCATTTCGAGGCAGGCTAGGGGAGCACATCCAGACGCATTCGGACAGCGTATCCGCGCACATTTCGCATCCTTTGGCAAGAGTTGGGCGCCGGCAACGCAAGAGTACGCAGAGGACCGCGTTCTGGCGGCATTTTTAAGCAGAGCAGTGCAGTGCAGGATTCAGCGTCTGCAGCATCTTTTCCACAGAATGCTACGGCGCTTGACGGCAGTCCCACTTTCCCTTGAGACATCTGCTCGGCAAGCAGCGTCAAGTTACCGCTGGCCCGAGCATCGGTGGTTCAGTGGTAGAATGCTCGCCTGCCACGCGGGCGGCCCGGGTTCGATTCCCGGCCGATGCATCATTTTGCTTTTCCCGCGATAATGCTGCCGCGTGGCTTGAGCGCTTGAGATGCACGATCCACAAGAATGTGTAGCTGGATTTCCCTTGAGAAGGACCGAGAACGCAGCACTCGCGGGTCCCCACTAGGACGCTCGCATCATGTTCTACAGACTAGCGTCGGCCTGGCCTCACAAGTTGCTGGGTCCGGGTGCCTCCGAGGCACTGAACTTCAACGACAAGGAGTGCTGCCTATCGTTGCAACAGCTGCAGCAGCACCGCAATCAACTGGGCCGGCAGTGCACGTGTAGCAACAGAACACGTTATCCAGGAAGTACAGTGTCTCTACGTCTAATATTGGGTAAGGTGTTTACCCAGTTTCCAGGACAAGCGGTGCACCCGTGCCTCGGTAGCGCAGTAGGCAGCGCGTAAGTCTCATAATCTTAAGGTCGTGAGTTCGATCCTCACCCGGGGCATTTAATTTTCTGTGACATGGTGGTGCTGTTGCTAGGGCGCCAACGTATTTCTTGTTTGTTATCCACAGCGTTTCAACGCTTCAGCGGGAAAATGTTTACTTCCTGTTATTGCTACTTACAGCTTCCCTTTTCCTCTTCTCCCAGCAGAGCATGAAGCCAAAAGCATTGCTCTGCGACGTTTGAGGTGCGCGCCTTGCCAGTCAGTATGTGCACAGATGCTCGCAAAGAGAGGGGGGCGCCGACGCGGCACTCGACACGAAATGCGACAAGCGACCGTACGAACGGTCGAACGAAACGGCCACATCCGGTGTGGTCTAGTGGCTAGGATACCTGGCTTTCACCCAGGAGGCCCGGGTTCGATTCCCGGTACCGGAACGGAATTTTTTCCACACGAATCGTGACAAGTTTGAGCTGTCCGAGCGGCCGTTTCCCGTCCTGCTCGCAATATAGCTACTGTTTCGTGACCGTCAGCAGAATATAGACTAGGGAAGCAGACACACGACGACCATAGAAATGGTGTGCGGCTTCATGCCACCTGTTTCCAGCGTAGGGCTGAGCAACTGCATCTGCCGAGGCCCGTTAGCTCAGTTGGTTAGAGCGTCGTGCTAATAACGCGAAGGTCGTGGGTTCGATCCCCCCACGGGCCACTACTCTTTTCCTACTACGAAAAGGCGGCGCCGATTTCAGCTGGCGAGTGTGGTGACCAAAAGATCATCACCCTGCGTGGAAGTTGATAGAGGATCCGAACCCGACTCGTCGGGGAGCGCTACAGCATTCACTCGGCAATGGCCATAATATCTTGAATACACTGGTTCTCAACCGATAAAGAGAAAATGAAAGAAAATGTCCGATTGCCGATGCGTAACAACTTTGGCCCTTGTCAGTACTTGGGCGGGTGAGCGCATGGGAACACAGGGCGCTATTGGCACTTTTACTTCCTATTTTTGTTTCTCCTTTCTTTTCGGAGCTACAGCCCGATTCGGTCAGGGAGACGCCACCGTGAAATGAAGGGGGCGTGCTGTGTGTCCATCGCCTCGCCTCTCCTTACCTCTCTCAGTCGTTTCTCGTGCTTGTCGTTTTGATATAGGCCGATTTGAGAGCGTCAGCTCTCGCGTCAGCCGAGCAAAGTCGAGACAAGTCGAGACACACTAAGGGCTGGTATGCAGCGAGTAAGAGGGCGAAAAAACAATAATTTAAGAGCGCGTGGCAAAAGTACTCATACGCGAAATTAAAAGCCTGCTGCGGTGGCCGGGAATCGAACCCGGATCAACTGCTTGGAACGCAACTATGCTGACCATTACACCACCACCGCACAAGCGAGCGCCGCGCGTCCGCGCTGTGTCGGCTTCCCGCCAGTCGGCAGCGGCCGAAGGTGATCGTACCTGGCAGGCGCATTTCGAGGCAGGCTAGGGGAGCACATCCAGACGCATTCGGACAGCGTATCCGCGCACATTTCGCATCCTTTGGCAAGAGTTGGGCGCCGGCAACGCAAGAGTACGCAGAGGACCGCGTTCTGGCGGCATTTTTAAGCAGAGCAGTGCAGTGCAGGATTCAGCGTCTGCAGCATCTTTTCCACAGAATGCTACGGCGCTTGACGGCAGTCCCACTTTCCCTTGAGACATCTGCTCGGCAAGCAGCGTCAAGTTACCGCTGGCCCGAGCATCGGTGGTTCAGTGGTAGAATGCTCGCCTGCCACGCGGGCGGCCCGGGTTCGATTCCCGGCCGATGCATCATTTTGCTTTTCCCGCGATAATGCTGCCGCGTGGCTTGAGCGCTTGAGATGCACGATCCACAAGAATGTGTAGCTGGATTTCCCTTGAGAAGGACCGAGAACGCAGCACTCGCGGGTCCCCACTAGGACGCTCGCATCATGTTCTACAGACTAGCGTCGGCCTGGCCTCACAAGTTGCTGGGTCCGGGTGCCTCCGAGGCACTGAACTTCAACGACAAGGAGTGCTGCCTATCGTTGCAACAGCTGCAGCAGCACCGCAATCAACTGGGCCGGCAGTGCACGTGTAGCAACAGAACACGTTATCCAGGAAGTACAGTGTCTCTACGTCTAATATTGGGTAAGGTGTTTACCCAGTTTCCAGGACAAGCGGTGCACCCGTGCCTCGGTAGCGCAGTAGGCAGCGCGTAAGTCTCATAATCTTAAGGTCGTGAGTTCGATCCTCACCCGGGGCATTTAATTTTCTGTGACATGGTGGTGCTGTTGCTAGGGCGCCAACGTATTTCTTGTTTGTTATCCACAGCGTTTCAACGCTTCAGCGGGAAAATGTTTACTTCCTGTTATTGCTACTTACAGCTTCCCTTTTCCTCTTCTCCCAGCAGAGCATGAAGCCAAAAGCATTGCTCTGCGACGTTTGAGGTGCGCGCCTTGCCAGTCAGTATGTGCACAGATGCTCGCAAAGAGAGGGGGGCGCCGACGCGGCACTCGACACGAAATGCGACAAGCGACCGTACGAACGGTCGAACGAAACGGCCACATCCGGTGTGGTCTAGTGGCTAGGATACCTGGCTTTCACCCAGGAGGCCCGGGTTCGATTCCCGGTACCGGAACGGAATTTTTTCCACACGAATCGTGACAAGTTTGAGCTGTCCGAGCGGCCGTTTCCCGTCCTGCTCGCAATATAGCTACTGTTTCGTGACCGTCAGCAGAATATAGACTAGGGAAGCAGACACACGACGACCATAGAAATGGTGTGCGGCTTCATGCCACCTGTTTCCAGCGTAGGGCTGAGCAACTGCATCTGCCGAGGCCCGTTAGCTCAGTTGGTTAGAGCGTCGTGCTAATAACGCGAAGGTCGTGGGTTCGATCCCCCCACGGGCCACTACTCTTTTCCTACTACGAAAAGGCGGCGCCGATTTCAGCTGGCGAGTGTGGTGACCAAAAGATCATCACCCTGCGTGGAAGTTGATAGAGGATCCGAACCCGACTCGTCGGGGAGCGCTACAGCATTCACTCGGCAATGGCCATAATATCTTGAATACACTGGTTCTCAACCGATAAAGAGAAAATGAAAGAAAATGTCCGATTGCCGATGCGTAACAACTTTGGCCCTTGTCAGTACTTGGGCGGGTGAGCGCATGGGAACACAGGGCGCTATTGGCACTTTTACTTCCTATTTTTGTTTCTCCTTTCTTTTCGGAGCTACAGCCCGATTCGGTCAGGGAGACGCCACCGTGAAATGAAGGGGGCGTGCTGTGTGTCCATCGCCTCGCCTCTCCTTACCTCTCTCAGTCGTTTCTCGTGCTTGTCGTTTTGATATAGGCCGATTTGAGAGCGTCAGCTCTCGCGTCAGCCGAGCAAAGTCGAGACAAGTCGAGACACACTAAGGGCTGGTATGCAGCGAGTAAGAGGGCGAAAAAACAATAATTTAAGAGCGCGTGGCAAAAGTACTCATACGCGAAATTAAAAGCCTGCTGCGGTGGCCGGGAATCGAACCCGGATCAACTGCTTGGAACGCAACTATGCTGACCATTACACCACCACCGCACAAGCGAGCGCCGCGCGTCCGCGCTGTGTCGGCTTCCCGCCAGTCGGCAGCGGCCGAAGGTGATCGTACCTGGCAGGCGCATTTCGAGGCAGGCTAGGGGAGCACATCCAGACGCATTCGGACAGCGTATCCGCGCACATTTCGCATCCTTTGGCAAGAGTTGGGCGCCGGCAACGCAAGAGTACGCAGAGGACCGCGTTCTGGCGGCATTTTTAAGCAGAGCAGTGCAGTGCAGGATTCAGCGTCTGCAGCATCTTTTCCACAGAATGCTACGGCGCTTGACGGCAGTCCCACTTTCCCTTGAGACATCTGCTCGGCAAGCAGCGTCAAGTTACCGCTGGCCCGAGCATCGGTGGTTCAGTGGTAGAATGCTCGCCTGCCACGCGGGCGGCCCGGGTTCGATTCCCGGCCGATGCATCATTTTGCTTTTCCCGCGATAATGCTGCCGCGTGGCTTGAGCGCTTGAGATGCACGATCCACAAGAATGTGTAGCTGGATTTCCCTTGAGAAGGACCGAGAACGCAGCACTCGCGGGTCCCCACTAGGACGCTCGCATCATGTTCTACAGACTAGCGTCGGCCTGGCCTCACAAGTTGCTGGGTCCGGGTGCCTCCGAGGCACTGAACTTCAACGACAAGGAGTGCTGCCTATCGTTGCAACAGCTGCAGCAGCACCGCAATCAACTGGGCCGGCAGTGCACGTGTAGCAACAGAACACGTTATCCAGGAAGTACAGTGTCTCTACGTCTAATATTGGGTAAGGTGTTTACCCAGTTTCCAGGACAAGCGGTGCACCCGTGCCTCGGTAGCGCAGTAGGCAGCGCGTAAGTCTCATAATCTTAAGGTCGTGAGTTCGATCCTCACCCGGGGCATTTAATTTTCTGTGACATGGTGGTGCTGTTGCTAGGGCGCCAACGTATTTCTTGTTTGTTATCCACAGCGTTTCAACGCTTCAGCGGGAAAATGTTTACTTCCTGTTATTGCTACTTACAGCTTCCCTTTTCCTCTTCTCCCAGCAGAGCATGAAGCCAAAAGCATTGCTCTGCGACGTTTGAGGTGCGCGCCTTGCCAGTCAGTATGTGCACAGATGCTCGCAAAGAGAGGGGGGCGCCGACGCGGCACTCGACACGAAATGCGACAAGCGACCGTACGAACGGTCGAACGAAACGGCCACATCCGGTGTGGTCTAGTGGCTAGGATACCTGGCTTTCACCCAGGAGGCCCGGGTTCGATTCCCGGTACCGGAACGGAATTTTTTCCACACGAATCGTGACAAGTTTGAGCTGTCCGAGCGGCCGTTTCCCGTCCTGCTCGCAATATAGCTACTGTTTCGTGACCGTCAGCAGAATATAGACTAGGGAAGCAGACACACACGACGACCATAGAAATGGTGTGCGGCTTCATGCCACCTGTTTCCAGCGTAGGGCTGAGCAACTGCATCTGCCGAGGCCCGTTAGCTCAGTTGGTTAGAGCGTCGTGCTAATAACGCGAAGGTCGTGGGTTCGATCCCCCCACGGGCCACTACTCTTTTCCTACTACGAAAAGGCGGCGCCGATTTCAGCTGGCGAGTGTGGTGACCAAAAGATCATCACCCTGCGTGGAAGTTGATAGAGGATCCGAACCCGACTCGTCGGGGAGCGCTACAGCATTCACTCGGCAATGGCCATAATATCTTGAATACACTGGTTCTCAACCGATAAAGAGAAAATGAAAGAAAATGTCCGATTGCCGATGCGTAACAACTTTGGCCCTTGTCAGTACTTGGGCGGGTGAGCGCATGGGAACACAGGGCGCTATTGGCACTTTTACTTCCTATTTTTGTTTCTCCTTTCTTTTCGGAGCTACAGCCCGATTCGGTCAGGGAGACGCCACCGTGAAATGAAGGGGGCGTGCTGTGTGTCCATCGCCTCGCCTCTCCTTACCTCTCTCAGTCGTTTCTCGTGCTTGTCGTTTTGATATAGGCCGATTTGAGAGCGTCAGCTCTCGCGTCAGCCGAGCAAAGTCGAGACAAGTCGAGACACACTAAGGGCTGGTATGCAGCGAGTAAGAGGGCGAAAAAACAATAATTTAAGAGCGCGTGGCAAAAGTACTCATACGCGAAATTAAAAGCCTGCTGCGGTGGCCGGGAATCGAACCCGGATCAACTGCTTGGAACGCAACTATGCTGACCATTACACCACCACCGCACAAGCGAGCGCCGCGCGTCCGCGCTGTGTCGGCTTCCCGCCAGTCGGCAGCGGCCGAAGGTGATCGTACCTGGCAGGCGCATTTCGAGGCAGGCTAGGGGAGCACATCCAGACGCATTCGGACAGCGTATCCGCGCACATTTCGCATCCTTTGGCAAGAGTTGGGCGCCGGCAACGCAAGAGTACGCAGAGGACCGCGTTCTGGCGGCATTTTTAAGCAGAGCAGTGCAGTGCAGGATTCAGCGTCTGCAGCATCTTTTCCACAGAATGCTACGGCGCTTGACGGCAGTCCCACTTTCCCTTGAGACATCTGCTCGGCAAGCAGCGTCAAGTTACCGCTGGCCCGAGCATCGGTGGTTCAGTGGTAGAATGCTCGCCTGCCACGCGGGCGGCCCGGGTTCGATTCCCGGCCGATGCATCATTTTGCTTTTCCCGCGATAATGCTGCCGCGTGGCTTGAGCGCTTGAGATGCACGATCCACAAGAATGTGTAGCTGGATTTCCCTTGAGAAGGACCGAGAACGCAGCACTCGCGGGTCCCCACTAGGACGCTCGCATCATGTTCTACAGACTAGCGTCGGCCTGGCCTCACAAGTTGCTGGGTCCGGGTGCCTCCGAGGCACTGAACTTCAACGACAAGGAGTGCTGCCTATCGTTGCAACAGCTGCAGCAGCACCGCAATCAACTGGGCCGGCAGTGCACGTGTAGCAACAGAACACGTTATCCAGGAAGTACAGTGTCTCTACGTCTAATATTGGGTAAGGTGTTTACCCAGTTTCCAGGACAAGCGGTGCACCCGTGCCTCGGTAGCGCAGTAGGCAGCGCGTAAGTCTCATAATCTTAAGGTCGTGAGTTCGATCCTCACCCGGGGCATTTAATTTTCTGTGACATGGTGGTGCTGTTGCTAGGGCGCCAACGTATTTCTTGTTTGTTATCCACAGCGTTTCAACGCTTCAGCGGGAAAATGTTTACTTCCTGTTATTGCTACTTACAGCTTCCCTTTTCCTCTTCTCCCAGCAGAGCATGAAGCCAAAAGCATTGCTCTGCGACGTTTGAGGTGCGCGCCTTGCCAGTCAGTATGTGCACAGATGCTCGCAAAGAGAGGGGGGCGCCGACGCGGCACTCGACACGAAATGCGACAAGCGACCGTACGAACGGTCGAACGAAACGGCCACATCCGGTGTGGTCTAGTGGCTAGGATACCTGGCTTTCACCCAGGAGGCCCGGGTTCGATTCCCGGTACCGGAACGGAATTTTTTCCACACGAATCGTGACAAGTTTGAGCTGTCCGAGCGGCCGTTTCCCGTCCTGCTCGCAATATAGCTACTGTTTCGTGACCGTCAGCAGAATATAGACTAGGGAAGCAGACACACGACGACCATAGAAATGGTGTGCGGCTTCATGCCACCTGTTTCCAGCGTAGGGCTGAGCAACTGCATCTGCCGAGGCCCGTTAGCTCAGTTGGTTAGAGCGTCGTGCTAATAACGCGAAGGTCGTGGGTTCGATCCCCCCACGGGCCACTACTCTTTTCCTACTACGAAAAGGCGGCGCCGATTTCAGCTGGCGAGTGTGGTGACCAAAAGATCATCACCCTGCGTGGAAGTTGATAGAGGATCCGAACCCGACTCGTCGGGGAGCGCTACAGCATTCACTCGGCAATGGCCATAATATCTTGAATACACTGGTTCTCAACCGATAAAGAGAAAATGAAAGAAAATGTCCGATTGCCGATGCGTAACAACTTTGGCCCTTGTCAGTACTTGGGCGGGTGAGCGCATGGGAACACAGGGCGCTATTGGCACTTTTACTTCCTATTTTTGTTTCTCCTTTCTTTTCGGAGCTACAGCCCGATTCGGTCAGGGAGACGCCACCGTGAAATGAAGGGGGCGTGCTGTGTGTCCATCGCCTCGCCTCTCCTTACCTCTCTCAGTCGTTTCTCGTGCTTGTCGTTTTGATATAGGCCGATTTGAGAGCGTCAGCTCTCGCGTCAGCCGAGCAAAGTCGAGACAAGTCGAGACACACTAAGGGCTGGTATGCAGCGAGTAAGAGGGCGAAAAAACAATAATTTAAGAGCGCGTGGCAAAAGTACTCATACGCGAAATTAAAAGCCTGCTGCGGTGGCCGGGAATCGAACCCGGATCAACTGCTTGGAACGCAACTATGCTGACCATTACACCACCACCGCACAAGCGAGCGCCGCGCGTCCGCGCTGTGTCGGCTTCCCGCCAGTCGGCAGCGGCCGAAGGTGATCGTACCTGGCAGGCGCATTTCGAGGCAGGCTAGGGGAGCACATCCAGACGCATTCGGACAGCGTATCCGCGCACATTTCGCATCCTTTGGCAAGAGTTGGGCGCCGGCAACGCAAGAGTACGCAGAGGACCGCGTTCTGGCGGCATTTTTAAGCAGAGCAGTGCAGTGCAGGATTCAGCGTCTGCAGCATCTTTTCCACAGAATGCTACGGCGCTTGACGGCAGTCCCACTTTCCCTTGAGACATCTGCTCGGCAAGCAGCGTCAAGTTACCGCTGGCCCGAGCATCGGTGGTTCAGTGGTAGAATGCTCGCCTGCCACGCGGGCGGCCCGGGTTCGATTCCCGGCCGATGCATCATTTTGCTTTTCCCGCGATAATGCTGCCGCGTGGCTTGAGCGCTTGAGATGCACGATCCACAAGAATGTGTAGCTGGATTTCCCTTGAGAAGGACCGAGAACGCAGCACTCGCGGGTCCCCACTAGGACGCTCGCATCATGTTCTACAGACTAGCGTCGGCCTGGCCTCACAAGTTGCTGGGTCCGGGTGCCTCCGAGGCACTGAACTTCAACGACAAGGAGTGCTGCCTATCGTTGCAACAGCTGCAGCAGCACCGCAATCAACTGGGCCGGCAGTGCACGTGTAGCAACAGAACACGTTATCCAGGAAGTACAGTGTCTCTACGTCTAATATTGGGTAAGGTGTTTACCCAGTTTCCAGGACAAGCGGTGCACCCGTGCCTCGGTAGCGCAGTAGGCAGCGCGTAAGTCTCATAATCTTAAGGTCGTGAGTTCGATCCTCACCCGGGGCATTTAATTTTCTGTGACATGGTGGTGCTGTTGCTAGGGCGCCAACGTATTTCTTGTTTGTTATCCACAGCGTTTCAACGCTTCAGCGGGAAAATGTTTACTTCCTGTTATTGCTACTTACAGCTTCCCTTTTCCTCTTCTCCCAGCAGAGCATGAAGCCAAAAGCATTGCTCTGCGACGTTTGAGGTGCGCGCCTTGCCAGTCAGTATGTGCACAGATGCTCGCAAAGAGAGGGGGGCGCCGACGCGGCACTCGACACGAAATGCGACAAGCGACCGTACGAACGGTCGAACGAAACGGCCACATCCGGTGTGGTCTAGTGGCTAGGATACCTGGCTTTCACCCAGGAGGCCCGGGTTCGATTCCCGGTACCGGAACGGAATTTTTTCCACACGAATCGTGACAAGTTTGAGCTGTCCGAGCGGCCGTTTCCCGTCCTGCTCGCAATATAGCTACTGTTTCGTGACCGTCAGCAGAATATAGACTAGGGAAGCAGACACACGACGACCATAGAAATGGTGTGCGGCTTCATGCCACCTGTTTCCAGCGTAGGGCTGAGCAACTGCATCTGCCGAGGCCCGTTAGCTCAGTTGGTTAGAGCGTCGTGCTAATAACGCGAAGGTCGTGGGTTCGATCCCCCCACGGGCCACTACTCTTTTCCTACTACGAAAAGGCGGCGCCGATTTCAGCTGGCGAGTGTGGTGACCAAAAGATCATCACCCTGCGTGGAAGTTGATAGAGGATCCGAACCCGACTCGTCGGGGAGCGCTACAGCATTCACTCGGCAATGGCCATAATATCTTGAATACACTGGTTCTCAACCGATAAAGAGAAAATGAAAGAAAATGTCCGATTGCCGATGCGTAACAACTTTGGCCCTTGTCAGTACTTGGGCGGGTGAGCGCATGGGAACACAGGGCGCTATTGGCACTTTTACTTCCTATTTTTGTTTCTCCTTTCTTTTCGGAGCTACAGCCCGATTCGGTCAGGGAGACGCCACCGTGAAATGAAGGGGGCGTGCTGTGTGTCCATCGCCTCGCCTCTCCTTACCTCTCTCAGTCGTTTCTCGTGCTTGTCGTTTTGATATAGGCCGATTTGAGAGCGTCAGCTCTCGCGTCAGCCGAGCAAAGTCGAGACAAGTCGAGACACACTAAGGGCTGGTATGCAGCGAGTAAGAGGGCGAAAAAACAATAATTTAAGAGCGCGTGGCAAAAGTACTCATACGCGAAATTAAAAGCCTGCTGCGGTGGCCGGGAATCGAACCCGGATCAACTGCTTGGAACGCAACTATGCTGACCATTACACCACCACCGCACAAGCGAGCGCCGCGCGTCCGCGCTGTGTCGGCTTCCCGCCAGTCGGCAGCGGCCGAAGGTGATCGTACCTGGCAGGCGCATTTCGAGGCAGGCTAGGGGAGCACATCCAGACGCATTCGGACAGCGTATCCGCGCACATTTCGCATCCTTTGGCAAGAGTTGGGCGCCGGCAACGCAAGAGTACGCAGAGGACCGCGTTCTGGCGGCATTTTTAAGCAGAGCAGTGCAGTGCAGGATTCAGCGTCTGCAGCATCTTTTCCACAGAATGCTACGGCGCTTGACGGCAGTCCCACTTTCCCTTGAGACATCTGCTCGGCAAGCAGCGTCAAGTTACCGCTGGCCCGAGCATCGGTGGTTCAGTGGTAGAATGCTCGCCTGCCACGCGGGCGGCCCGGGTTCGATTCCCGGCCGATGCATCATTTTGCTTTTCCCGCGATAATGCTGCCGCGTGGCTTGAGCGCTTGAGATGCACGATCCACAAGAATGTGTAGCTGGATTTCCCTTGAGAAGGACCGAGAACGCAGCACTCGCGGGTCCCCACTAGGACGCTCGCATCATGTTCTACAGACTAGCGTCGGCCTGGCCTCACAAGTTGCTGGGTCCGGGTGCCTCCGAGGCACTGAACTTCAACGACAAGGAGTGCTGCCTATCGTTGCAACAGCTGCAGCAGCACCGCAATCAACTGGGCCGGCAGTGCACGTGTAGCAACAGAACACGTTATCCAGGAAGTACAGTGTCTCTACGTCTAATATTGGGTAAGGTGTTTACCCAGTTTCCAGGACAAGCGGTGCACCCGTGCCTCGGTAGCGCAGTAGGCAGCGCGTAAGTCTCATAATCTTAAGGTCGTGAGTTCGATCCTCACCCGGGGCATTTAATTTTCTGTGACATGGTGGTGCTGTTGCTAGGGCGCCAACGTATTTCTTGTTTGTTATCCACAGCGTTTCAACGCTTCAGCGGGAAAATGTTTACTTCCTGTTATTGCTACTTACAGCTTCCCTTTTCCTCTTCTCCCAGCAGAGCATGAAGCCAAAAGCATTGCTCTGCGACGTTTGAGGTGCGCGCCTTGCCAGTCAGTATGTGCACAGATGCTCGCAAAGAGAGGGGGGCGCCGACGCGGCACTCGACACGAAATGCGACAAGCGACCGTACGAACGGTCGAACGAAACGGCCACATCCGGTGTGGTCTAGTGGCTAGGATACCTGGCTTTCACCCAGGAGGCCCGGGTTCGATTCCCGGTACCGGAACGGAATTTTTTCCACACGAATCGTGACAAGTTTGAGCTGTCCGAGCGGCCGTTTCCCGTCCTGCTCGCAATATAGCTACTGTTTCGTGACCGTCAGCAGAATATAGACTAGGGAAGCAGACACACGACGACCATAGAAATGGTGTGCGGCTTCATGCCACCTGTTTCCAGCGTAGGGCTGAGCAACTGCATCTGCCGAGGCCCGTTAGCTCAGTTGGTTAGAGCGTCGTGCTAATAACGCGAAGGTCGTGGGTTCGATCCCCCCACGGGCCACTACTCTTTTCCTACTACGAAAAGGCGGCGCCGATTTCAGCTGGCGAGTGTGGTGACCAAAAGATCATCACCCTGCGTGGAAGTTGATAGAGGATCCGAACCCGACTCGTCGGGGAGCGCTACAGCATTCACTCGGCAATGGCCATAATATCTTGAATACACTGGTTCTCAACCGATAAAGAGAAAATGAAAGAAAATGTCCGATTGCCGATGCGTAACAACTTTGGCCCTTGTCAGTACTTGGGCGGGTGAGCGCATGGGAACACAGGGCGCTATTGGCACTTTTACTTCCTATTTTTGTTTCTCCTTTCTTTTCGGAGCTACAGCCCGATTCGGTCAGGGAGACGCCACCGTGAAATGAAGGGGGCGTGCTGTGTGTCCATCGCCTCGCCTCTCCTTACCTCTCTCAGTCGTTTCTCGTGCTTGTCGTTTTGATATAGGCCGATTTGAGAGCGTCAGCTCTCGCGTCAGCCGAGCAAAGTCGAGACAAGTCGAGACACACTAAGGGCTGGTATGCAGCGAGTAAGAGGGCGAAAAAACAATAATTTAAGAGCGCGTGGCAAAAGTACTCATACGCGAAATTAAAAGCCTGCTGCGGTGGCCGGGAATCGAACCCGGATCAACTGCTTGGAACGCAACTATGCTGACCATTACACCACCACCGCACAAGCGAGCGCCGCGCGTCCGCGCTGTGTCGGCTTCCCGCCAGTCGGCAGCGGCCGAAGGTGATCGTACCTGGCAGGCGCATTTCGAGGCAGGCTAGGGGAGCACATCCAGACGCATTCGGACAGCGTATCCGCGCACATTTCGCATCCTTTGGCAAGAGTTGGGCGCCGGCAACGCAAGAGTACGCAGAGGACCGCGTTCTGGCGGCATTTTTAAGCAGAGCAGTGCAGTGCAGGATTCAGCGTCTGCAGCATCTTTTCCACAGAATGCTACGGCGCTTGACGGCAGTCCCACTTTCCCTTGAGACATCTGCTCGGCAAGCAGCGTCAAGTTACCGCTGGCCCGAGCATCGGTGGTTCAGTGGTAGAATGCTCGCCTGCCACGCGGGCGGCCCGGGTTCGATTCCCGGCCGATGCATCATTTTGCTTTTCCCGCGATAATGCTGCCGCGTGGCTTGAGCGCTTGAGATGCACGATCCACAAGAATGTGTAGCTGGATTTCCCTTGAGAAGGACCGAGAACGCAGCACTCGCGGGTCCCCACTAGGACGCTCGCATCATGTTCTACAGACTAGCGTCGGCCTGGCCTCACAAGTTGCTGGGTCCGGGTGCCTCCGAGGCACTGAACTTCAACGACAAGGAGTGCTGCCTATCGTTGCAACAGCTGCAGCAGCACCGCAATCAACTGGGCCGGCAGTGCACGTGTAGCAACAGAACACGTTATCCAGGAAGTACAGTGTCTCTACGTCTAATATTGGGTAAGGTGTTTACCCAGTTTCCAGGACAAGCGGTGCACCCGTGCCTCGGTAGCGCAGTAGGCAGCGCGTAAGTCTCATAATCTTAAGGTCGTGAGTTCGATCCTCACCCGGGGCATTTAATTTTCTGTGACATGGTGGTGCTGTTGCTAGGGCGCCAACGTATTTCTTGTTTGTTATCCACAGCGTTTCAACGCTTCAGCGGGAAAATGTTTACTTCCTGTTATTGCTACTTACAGCTTCCCTTTTCCTCTTCTCCCAGCAGAGCATGAAGCCAAAAGCATTGCTCTGCGACGTTTGAGGTGCGCGCCTTGCCAGTCAGTATGTGCACAGATGCTCGCAAAGAGAGGGGGGCGCCGACGCGGCACTCGACACGAAATGCGACAAGCGACCGTACGAACGGTCGAACGAAACGGCCACATCCGGTGTGGTCTAGTGGCTAGGATACCTGGCTTTCACCCAGGAGGCCCGGGTTCGATTCCCGGTACCGGAACGGAATTTTTTCCACACGAATCGTGACAAGTTTGAGCTGTCCGAGCGGCCGTTTCCCGTCCTGCTCGCAATATAGCTACTGTTTCGTGACCGTCAGCAGAATATAGACTAGGGAAGCAGACACACGACGACCATAGAAATGGTGTGCGGCTTCATGCCACCTGTTTCCAGCGTAGGGCTGAGCAACTGCATCTGCCGAGGCCCGTTAGCTCAGTTGGTTAGAGCGTCGTGCTAATAACGCGAAGGTCGTGGGTTCGATCCCCCCACGGGCCACTACTCTTTTCCTACTACGAAAAGGCGGCGCCGATTTCAGCTGGCGAGTGTGGTGACCAAAAGATCATCACCCTGCGTGGAAGTTGATAGAGGATCCGAACCCGACTCGTCGGGGAGCGCTACAGCATTCACTCGGCAATGGCCATAATATCTTGAATACACTGGTTCTCAACCGATAAAGAGAAAATGAAAGAAAATGTCCGATTGCCGATGCGTAACAACTTTGGCCCTTGTCAGTACTTGGGCGGGTGAGCGCATGGGAACACAGGGCGCTATTGGCACTTTTACTTCCTATTTTTGTTTCTCCTTTCTTTTCGGAGCTACAGCCCGATTCGGTCAGGGAGACGCCACCGTGAAATGAAGGGGGCGTGCTGTGTGTCCATCGCCTCGCCTCTCCTTACCTCTCTCAGTCGTTTCTCGTG